>NC_057807.1:151923172-151930585 GCF_018294505.1 Triticum aestivum
GAACCGGGGGGGGGGGGGGTTACCAGAGGATGAGATTCTGGCCAGGCAGATAGTCCGGCGATCCAAGTCTATGACGATTGTCAATGGTGAATTACATCATTGCAGTGTACAGGGGCGTTTCAACGTTGTGTTTCTCCTGAGGAAGGCTGTGAAATCTTAATAGAAATCCATGAAGGGGATTGTGGACACCACGCCGGTTCAAAGTCTCTGGTGGCAAAGGCATTTCGTCACGGGTTCTACTAGTTGACAGCGCATGCTGACGCGGAGGACTTGGTTAAACGGTGTGATAGATGTCAGAAATTTTCAAGGCGTGCTCATGTGCCGGCTCAAGAATTGAGCATGATCCCAATAACATGGTCGTTTGCAACTTGGGGGCTGGATATGGTTGGGCCTTTTAAAAGATCCAAGGATAAGAAAACCCACCTTTTGGTGGCAGTTGACAAATTTACCAAGTGGGTTGAAGCGGAGCCTGTCAGCAAGTGTGATGCAGCAACAGCGGTGCAGTTCATCAAGAAGGTGATTTTCCGGCTTGGTTTTCCACACAGTATCATTACTGACAATGGTACCAATTTATCCAAGGGCGCTATGAAGGAGTTCTGTGAACGTGAGCACATCCGACTTGATGTGTCGTCAGTGGCACACCCCAGTCCAATGGACAGGCAGAACGAGCTAATCAGGAAATCTTGCGAGGCATCAAACCCCGGCTTATGGTCCCATTGCAAAGAACACCAGGATGTTGGGTTGAAGAGCTACCATCTGTGTTATGGAGTATCAATACTACGCCAAACCGGTCCATAGGATACACGCCATTTTTCATGGTCTATGGAGCAGAGGCAGTTCTCCCTAGTGACATCCGGCACGATTCGCCTCGTGTGGCAGCTTATGTTGAAGCAGACCATGAGACAGCACAGCAAGACTCTTTGGACCTATTGGACGAGGAGCGTGATATAGCGGCTGCCCGTTCGGCGATTTACCAGCAAGATCTTCGTTGCTATCATAGTCGCCGGGTTAGAACCAGAACTTTTCAAGAAGGAGATTTGGTGCTTCGACTCATCCAAGATCAAACGGATATGCACAAGTTATCCCCACCTTGGAAGGGACCTTTCGTGGTCAGCAAGAATTTGCACAACGGGTCGTACTATCTGATTGATATTCGAGGGCATAAAAACTCACGTACATCAGAGGAGGAGACCAACAGGCCGTGGAATATAGCTCATCTTCGGCCTTACTATACTTGAGCCATCGGCTCTATCTATGTACATATCATGACAATGTATATATTATCTTTGATATATCAAACCGGAGCCTCAGCTAAAGCGGGGTCTCTGTCTTTCTCATCATGCGAGGTTACACGGAGTGGTTCTGTTTAAAGCGGCCTCCGGTTTACCCCTTGATATTTGTTTTTTATATATCACTGGGGGCCTTGGTCGTGTCCGAACCAACGCGACACCCTTTGATAGGCGACAGCCACCAGATCATTTGGGGACATGGTCAAGTCTAAACCAGTCACGCCTCTTGGTCGGCCTAAGGCCACAAAATCACTTGGGGGCATGGTCGAACCCGAACCATTGCCACGCCTCTTGATCTGGCGTATATGCCACGAATCATTTGGGGACCTGGCTGACTTGAATCATTGTCACTCCTATTGGGGGCCTTGATCCTGTCCGACCATGGTAATACCATCTGATCAGCTCAGTATAGCATATTTTTGCAAATGGTTTTTTATCATTACCTTTTCTTCCATGTTATTTTCATGGTTTGTTTATTCTTTGCTTTTGTCGGATTTCTTTTATGTCGACAAACACCTTTTTTCCGATTCAGCTGATGGATTTGATTCCCCTTTAATCCGGAGGAGTATGCCCGGTTTACCTTTTTCCTGTTAACATCATGGAGTAACAAGGGGGCTCGTATTGATTCAGTACGATTTATATGGGAGCTATTTTCTCCCACCTTTTTTTTCTTTCGACGGTAATGGTTTATAAAACCGCCGCTTCAGGCTTGGCTAAGCCAGCTTCATACCCAAACATGGCAGGTATTTATGTATCATATATTTGTTATATTACTGATACACATATCAGGATCATAAACCGGCTGGCGGTATAACCGCCACCGAAGTTCAAATTTTTCTGATTACAGGAAATATGAATTGGAGTTCTTCAAACGAAAGCTTCAGTACTTATGCACGAAGGCATATTCCAGTTAGAAGCATTAACTATCCTATTACAGGGCAGCACGGTACCCAAATAAGATCACTGTTCTTTTCGGAAGGTATTACAAACAGCTCCCCAAACCGGCTTCTGGTTCAAGCCTGCTCGTCATCCTCCGCCGCTTCAGCTTCCTCGTCTCTACCCATTGGCTGGAAATCAACAGTGGTCCAGTCGATTCCCATTAAAGCTTGGAAAACAGCCTCTTCATGGATCAGGGAAGACGGTTCAATATCAGGGGCATAAGTGTGCTTACGGATTGGAGGGATCAGATTCTCCGCTTCAACAGTTGGGGCAGGCACTCATTTGTTTTGCTCGTTATATTGCGCTTGATAATGCGTCAAATCTGCCTCTTCAGCTAGCTGACAAGCCAGAGGGCGCACTGCACGGTTTATTGCCCTCAAATCCTCTTCGTTGAATTCAGAGCCATCTTCTTTCAGGCTGGGATAGCCTTAAGCTGCTTCCACAGGATCAAAATCTGGCACCGATGCCTTTGCCCGGATTAAGGCATTGATGGCTCCGGTTCGGGCAGCGGATTTTTTCAGCTCCTCAATCCGGGCTGAAAGCATTGACAACTTGCTAAGAGTGTCCTGGATTAAAGAGGGTGCCGGGTTGTTGTGAGAAGCTGTGGTGACGATCCGTTGGGCTCCGGTATATAATTGTTCCACCAAGGTGTAGGCAGCTTTCAATTTCTTCCGCACATCATTTCCTAAGTGCCCAATACGTGTGCCTACAACAAGATTGGAATGGTTTCAAACCGGATTTACGCTACAGCAGGTTCAAATTATCACAGAAGTTACAAGGAGCTTACCAAAGATTGCAGCAGTCATGGAGTGTATTTGCCGCTGTACGGCCGTCAGTTCATCCACCACCGGTTTAAGGGCAGCTTCAGCATTTTCCGCTCTTTTGGTTAAACCGGCCTTCTCAGTGGCCTAGTCAGCCCGCTCTTTCTTGAAGCCTTCTTTCAGCCGTTCAGCAGTGCTCAAAGCGCTGGTTAATTCTTGCTTTGCCTTATCTGTTTCAGCCTACTGGGTTTTCAAGGCCTCCTGCAAATCGGCAACTCGGTCCTCCTTGATTTTCACCTCAGCCTGCACACAGACAGCGTTTAAGCTTTGCACAGGCGATCCAAGGAGTTGAAGTATCAACCACATAACAAAGTTATATGCCTGACACTTGGGGGCTAATGCACCTTCAATTTTTATATATTACTCGATCACAAAGTCCCAAGCTCAATACAAGTATTCAACTTGGTACTTGGGGGCTAATGGCTATTTGATCAAGTTATGTTCTAAGGACAGTTCTCTATTGGAGCCCCGGTTTACTTATGCTAAGTTAGACCGGTTCTTGCGGGCTATACCGATCGGTTTCAAGAATGTTCAGGATCAAGTCCCGGTTTGACCAACATTACAAACCAGCCCTTGGGGGCTAGAAGGATGGAGGTAATGGCAGCAAGGAAAGAAGTAAGTTACCTCAAATTTATCCCTCATCATTTTGACCAGGCCAGCTTCACAGTCACGGCTAGTGTAAAGCCGGTTTAAATAGCCGGAGTGAAGATCTTGGGCACTCAGAGCAACATATGTCTCTAGTTCAACATCCCATTTTCCTTTGTTCAAAGCGGAAAAATCCTCTTTGATGGTATGCTTGGTAAGGGTGACAGGATTCCCGGGTTCAGAGCGGCCCAGACCGGTAATCACAACACCATCATCTTTGGACTCGCCAGTTTGTGTTGGTGTGGCCGTTTGGTCAGCAGGAGTGTGGGATTTCTCAATTTGGATGGAGCTGGCAGGCGGATCGGCGGAGGCTGGAGTATTAACAAGCCCTTCTTTGGGAATAACGTTGTCTTGCAAAGGAGGATCATTGGGGATATCTTCAGAAGTAAACATTTCACGATCCGGCGCTTGGTCATGTTCTGGGGCCACATCTTCTTCAGCCGCTTTATCCAGGCGGGCCTTCTTGCTTGGTTTCGGTTTAGCCCTGAAAGAAAAACAAAAGGTCAAGGAAAAGCATAAGCCATTATGTGGTATACTGGAAGCATATGTTCAGTTTAACTTACCCAGCAACTGTTTTCAAAGGTGGTAGCTGAGTAGCTGACGATTCACCAGACGATGAATGAGAAGTGACCTGATAATCGGAGTCGGATGGATTAAGAGTTGACGGAAGAAACCCGCTTTATGATTTAAATCAATAAAAAGGTCGGAGACCTCGGAGCGGCGTTTTCGAACCGGACTGTTTGGTAAACCGGCAGAGGTAACTACCTGGCCACTATGCTGGGTTGTGCGGCGAGCTTCGTGTTGCTGGGTCTTCATAAGAAATTGGGAATCCAGATAAGCAAGAGGATGAGAAAATTTAACTTTCCAGTTTGCCCGGCGAAATTTTGGCAAAGGCAAGATTTCTGAATCGGAAGAGAGAATGGTTACCTCAAGGAAACCCGCATTGCTGGCTTCAGCGTCATCCTGACAAGCATCATCATCAATAAGGCGTGTAAAAAGCAAGCCAAGTGAATCAAGTTCTACCTCAAGATCCGGATTACCCACATCATCATCAATGGCTGGGTCTGATGAAGCGGTGGTTTTTCTCTTATGAGCTGGTTTCTTGATAACCTTGGTCTTGGGCCGGGTTGGACGTCCTGCCTTCTCCGTTTTGTCTTGAGGAAGTTTCTTGCTCCAAAATGGATTATCGCCCTGGATCAGCAGTAATTAAATGTTAAACATATAAAGCAGTAACCGGTTCAACAATAGAGCAATTAAAATATTACCGCTGGCGGTTTGTTGGTGGTGCAGTAAGGAGGCAGACCGGTTTGAGCACAGAGGTGCTCCGGTTCATTCAGCATCTTTTTCACAGATTCTGTGACTTCGTCATCAGGGAGTTGGATTTTAGTGTGTCGGAGTGGGTCATCGACGCTATCAGTATACTTGCACATCAAATTGGAGCGCCGGCTCAGAGGCAGTATGCTCCATGATATCCAAGAACGTGCAAGATCTATTCCCGTTAAGCCGTTGGCCATAAAAGCTCGGAGCTTGGACAGTTGCGAAGCGTATTTAATTCTTTCCTTGGCGCTTAGTCTTTGTGGAAAAGGGTGCGGGTTGCTGAGCCGTTCCGGACGGAAACTAGGCAAGGGATTTTCATTGTTAGGGGAGGTATCCTTGCAATAAAACCAAGTTGCATTCCACTCCTTGGGGTGAGTATGGAGTTTGACATGGGGATAAGTGATTTCCTTCCTCTTCTGAATGGCCATACCGCCCAATTCAGTGTTGGGGCCATCGGTGAATTCAGTGCGACGGTTTAAATGAAAGAGATCTCTAAACAATTCGACTGAAGGCTCCTCTTGAAAGTATACCTCAGAAAGCACTTGAAAGTGGCATAGATTGGTAACAAAGTTGGGGCCAATATCCTGTGGACGGAGCTGAAAATTGGCTAACACATCCCGATAAAATTTAGAGCCGGGCGGTTTGAAGCCCCGGGCCATATGATCTGTGAAGACCATGACCTCTCCTTCCTGGGGCATGGGAGGACATTCATCTCCAGGAACCCTCCAGTGGATCGTATCTTTACTATCCAAAGCGCCGATGAGAACTAGATCGTCCAACTGTGATTCTGTGACGCGAGAGGGAACTCAGTTGCACTCATACACTTGTTTTGCCATGATGAGATCTACAAGAAATAGGTAATCCGGTTCAAGGACATGCCGGATAAAAAGGTGTTAATCTAACTACGATAAACCGGCGGCCGTGCCTATAAACCGGTTTTCTACAATGCGGCGTCAAAATGATTCTGGCGGTTCAACCAGGGGACTAATGATATATACTGGTTTAGCAGTTTTTCTATGGTAAAGTTAAACCGCCTGACCTAGGCGTCGGAAGCAATTGAAGTTATGGAGAATTATGTATGCAGAAACAAGTTTCACAAAATCTTGTTACAGCCGCGGATCTACAGCAAGCTCACAAAACAGGAAATATCTCGAAGAGTAAGGCGGAAACAGAAGTGAACCAGTGAGCGGATATGTGCGGGAGATCTATGGGATTAGATGAGAAGTTGCAAGCGGAGGCTTAGGGATCGCTACTGAATACAGCAAGAGTTCGCGGATTCATTCAAGATCAGAGAACAGATATGAGTGCGTGATGAACACAGCACGAACACGGAACCCTAAGAACGGATCTAGGTTAAGAAAAGGAGAAAGCTTACTGGGAACGGAGAAGATGCAGAACTATACCGCAGTGCTCTGGTGCGCTGAGGTTGATGCAGCAGCCCAAGACGAAGCAGAGGTCGATAGTGGCGGCGGAGCTCCGAGGCTGGCGACGCGAGGAAGACGAAGAAGAAGAGATGAGGGGAAAAGAAAGGAGATGACCCTTCGGTCTTATTTATAAGGCAACAGAGTTAGGTCAAGCGTGCGGATCCAGGAGCTGCCGCTAAAAGAGGGCGTTATAAATGACAAATTTCATGATGACATCATGCCGGTTTACAACAACCAGAAATGATGACAACATGGCAGTTTACCAATTACCAGAAGATGTCCAAGATACAAGATTTTGTGAAGGATTGACATGAACCAGTTCAAATCAATCTGGGGCCTAATGTTGGGGATATTGCCACTAGGCGTAAACCGGCCTACTTGGGCCGGGTTAACTTCATAGTGGTATAAGCAGGTGAAGGCCCAAGGCCTATAGTCGGTTTAGAATCTGTAGCCGTAAACCGACCTGATGTATAACTTGTATTGTAAGTTAGGAATAGAGAGATACCAACCGGGATAGGAATATGAACCGGTTGGGACTCTATGGACCGACGGGCGTCACCCGTGTATATAAGGGGACAACCCGGCGGCGGTTCAAGGGAGACAACAACAACAACTCGAGTCTAGGCGAAGCTTGTTTGCTCCCTAGCCATCGAGACCACATCAATTCCATCACAACTAGACGTAGGCTTTTACCTTCATCGAAGGGGCCGAATTAGTATAAACCCCTCGTGTCTTTGTGTCTGCTTTAACCCCTTCAAGTAAACTCATAGTGATGGCTCCACGACTAAGTCCTTTCGCTAGGACATCTGCCGTGACAAATCCACGACAGGTATGGACGGCTCGGCCTCGGCTACAACTACTAGCCGTGGAGGGCGTTGCGGTTCAGGTTGCGGTGGACGACAACATCCGGGTATCGGCTCTGGCGTGATGGTGAAGGGCACCGGTTGATGGGTGGGATGGGGTGGCAGATGAAGGACG
>NC_057807.1:151930930-151949352 GCF_018294505.1 Triticum aestivum
GGTCTGGGACGCGCTTGTTTTTGGCTTTTTGAACAGAAGATGGGACGCGCTTGTTTGAAATTTGGGGAAAGTACAAACTTTGCCCCCTCTTAAATTCCGGACCTACTGTGGCTCAGGGGTAGGATGGTAATCCCAGGTGTCCCAAATAGTGGGCGGGAGCGATTTCGGCCGCGCGCATGTGTTCTTAGGCGGCCATGGTGTATGAATGTTTTTTGAAGGCGGTTGCATGGCGTCTAGATGAAGCTACAAACCTACCCAGGTTTAGACCTTTGGACGTCGGGCAGGTAGGTTTCACGGGTCGGAGTTATTAGAAAAGTAATTTCCTTGTACTACCAAACATTGGTCACACGCAGTTTCGGGCGAGTAGAGGCTCTTTTGGTGCTTCGTTCGAAATTTTCAAACACAAGCATTCATGTTTAGAGTACTCTTGAACTATGAGGATTGACATAAATAAACAACGTTATATTTGACCTTGTATGTTTGAAAACCTCATTAAATTATCCGCTTCATTTTGAAATTTTGACACTTGAAAATCCTATAACTATGATTATTTTGGAATGGAGGAGCTAAATTTGAATCTATTTTGTACACGACTACATATGGTATTATGGACAAAATCAGAGCAAAGATTGGTGCCCCCATAATTTAGGTATGGTTTACAAATGCCATGATATCAAATTCAAATAATTGAATGGACTTCATGTTGAATTCAATTTTTTAAACCACCTTACGTTGAATTCAAATGTATGCTAGTTCATAGGTAGCTATTTATAATGTTCATTGTGTAACTTTCATATGTATAATGTGCTTTACACACACAACATGAACTATACTCACGTTTATATTCGATTCCTAAAGCGATGCATTGTCTGGAGTTCAAAATACTAACTATGTGGATCAATTGTGTTGAATAATAACATAGACATGCTCAAATTCGATATAATCTAGATGTCTGATGGATCAATGACCGCTCCTTACGCGAATTGCAAATATCATGATCCCATCCTAATATTTGTATACAATTTATATCTTTAATCAATTTGTACAACAGTCTATTACGTGTAGTTTCACTCTTCATCGGCAGTCTCTCACACATGCTCACACACTCTCTCCCGAGGTGTCTTTCTCGCACACATGCTCTAGATATAACCCTCCCTCCCTCTCGTAACCATTTACAACTGTTTTCACTAACCTTTATCACAAGCACTATTCCTCTCGCAAACATACACACGCACAATCCCCATCGACCCTTTCTATATACATGGACTTGCCTACGTGTCTCATGTACGCACATTATCTTTAGGCCTGTCTCTCATGCATTGTCTCACACCTCTCTTCCTAATCGACGAGTATGATTCTAGTAGAGCATTCTATAGGATGCCCCTTAAAGTAAGGTTGGATGAATAGTAATATCAGAGATAAAGGGGTTACCTTAGTCCGAGAACCTAGGGTTACAAATCCTAGCCGGCTTTGTCAGTGGACACAGAGTCTTGCACAATTCTGCTATCTTTGTCTTGTACGACTAGTCATCCATGGGACAGAACCGAACGAAGGGCCTCACCTCGACCCACAGGACCTCACGCGGTGACACACCCTCTGCCCCACGTCTCATTATCTTCTCACACCCACACATACCAACACAAACACCACACACACAAAAAAATTCTCATGGTGCCTCTATTCCCTCCCCCCTTGCATATACACACTCAAGGGAATGAAATCTCTCATTGTGACGTCATATTCGTCTCTCTCTCTCTCTAGACCACTCTCATTTCTCATGCTATCTCTCCCACACACCCCCCAGTCGGCCCCTCTATCCATGCCTCTCTCAAATACGTAATACACACACATACCTCTCTAGGCCCCGCCAAATGCATTAACTACACATTCACACATGTTACATCACATACGCCATTGATATAAAAAGCCCTCTCTTCACGTTTATTTCGCATACAACATTCCTTTTCAATAAAGTGTGGCCAAAAAATTATTTTAGAGTTTCTACACATATACAACATTACAAAGTTATATGGAGGAGTACGAACACTAATTTGCATTGCATGGTGCCCACAATGATATTTATTCCGCACTGTGAATTTGTAAATTTTTATACTATATACAAATTTAGTCATAATAAAGAGAAATGAAGAGCATCTCTCTCTCCATTGCATACCCCCCTGTACACTCCTTTCACATATGCACAAAAAACTATCTCCATGTCCTCTAAAAGTAAGCCCCCAGAAAATTCACGCATCTTTCATCTTTCTCTCGCGATATATGCAATGACGATCATTGTATTTGAAGCGAAAGCACGATACGTACATTGACTTCAGAATCCACTCATTACGGTCACCATTTACGTTTAGTGGCTATTATACAGTCACGGGCTCACCGTACAACTCTGGATTTGCTCATGACATGACTAGTTGACCAGTTAAACGCTCCACGTGGCACCTCTTGTGTTGCATCACATTATCTCACTACCATCATGCCCACCTGTCGACTTGTATCTACAATACATCTACACTCTTATAAAATACATAAAATACACTCTTATAGAAAACAGAGTTGGTAATGATGGTGTGCCTGCCATCCTGCAATATAGGCCGTCCGATTTATATCTGACGGATAGGAAAGAAACTATGGCAATTTTGCAAAAAGGTACCCACACACCTCTCCACATATGCAAATATAGGTCTTCCCTCATTCATCATTTTCTCTCACAAGATAAACTAGCCATAGAAATGCATCTTCATGTTACATGCAACGCATGGGCATCTTGCTAGTAAGAATGAAAACAAACGACAAAAAAATATTTGGACGGTGGTTCAAAGTCATGACCGCGAGCACAGCGGACAAGGTGGCCTTGTATTGGTATGCTGAGCCATCTGTTTTAACACACATGAGCTGGTGTGGTGATTATACACACACGCACGCATGCACACGAACTCCATCCACGCAACACTCACACAAACACATGCACCCACGCATGCACGCAACACTCGCACGTACACATGCAGCCACGCACGCACGCAACACTCACACGCACACACGCACGCATGCATGCACACACCAGTACACCACACGACCAACACACACTCTCACACTCAAGTGCTCAACCTACACATGCATGCGCACACATCAGGCCCTGACACACACATACACAACATGGTGATTCCTGCGCACGGCTTGGAGTCTGGTCCTGCCTGCGTAAATTTGTGTTTATCTGACCTTTTCCCTATGCGAACTAACAGGTGGGACCCACAAGGAACATGGTCAATTTAACTAGTCAACATGGCGCCATGCAGACTATTTGTCCGGTCAACAGAGTGCAATCTGATGCTGAACCGTGAGCAAGTGACCATATAATCACTGCAAAACATATATAGTGACTGTAATCAGCTTATTCTGAAGTTCGGTGACCATATTATGCTTTTCTCTCTATAGGCCCTCCAAAACTACATCTCTGCACGTTCTCGCATGTTACATCTAAAAACTATGCAATACAGCACTACTACTACACTCTAACACTTTAAATCATATGTGTTTTTAGTTACTAGATATCATATTGTTACTTATAATTATTCAGTTTGCATACATTAAAATTGCCTTTGAAATGTATGGCTAGTATCATCTACCGCGCGGGAAAAATCCCGCCATTTCCTGTTTAATCGGGTTTGTATCGATGGATCATGTGAAACAGCAAAACTATTATACTATACAGTACAAGTGACAGTTCACTGGGCCATCGTGTCGTGTACTCCTCCGTCGTAAGAGTGGAGCGCTCGCTTTCATAAATCTTCTAGTCCCTTTCGCCGACATGTGGGACATCAAGCTACCGGGTCCACGTGCCATACCGGAATACAGTGCAGAGCAGCCGGGGTGAAGCACCCCAGTCATGGCGCCGGCGTAGTAATGAACAATGAGGCATCAAATCACAAAGCTGCACCTTTCCGGCAGTTAAGTTGGAGGGACAAAGTAATAATGCTAAAAAAAGAAGTTGGAGGGACGAAGCAACCATCATTTCACTCGTTGATGAATCCGCTTCTCCCTCATCTTCTTCAACTTAACCACGTGTTGCTTCTGTCGTTGTTCTGGCTCATGTGGGACGCGGATCAGCTTGGTAAAGCACTGACACGTGGGACCGCATGTTAGCAAACCGCCAGGACAACGTCCTCTAAAAATAAGAATCCTCCCCCGCCATCTGTGCGGCAAAATCACCTCCTTTTTACTACTCTTGATTCTATAATTTTTTAGATCAATATAATTGAGATTTGTATAGATAGCACACAGGAGCAAAACCAAGTGGTACGGTTAAGGGCATCCACAATGTGTAGCCAAATGTGAAAATAGCTTTTGGCATAGTGGGAACCATTGTGGACGGTGTTGCCAAAGCCAAAAAGATGGAACGGAAGCTCCCTGATTGATTGATTGAAGGAATAGAAAAATGCAACGTCTCTCCTCTTTCTCCCATGCTTGGACGCGTGTAGTACAGTATAGAGCACAGAGTTTACTCCCCTGTCCCTTCTATCACAAATCACAAAGCAGTGAGGCGTCAAATCACAAAAGCACGGACGAAGCAACCATCGTTTCACTCTTTGCTGACTCCTCTTCTCCATCGTCTTCTTCGAGAAACCATCTCACCGCACTAAGTTGGACGGACGACGCTATTGTGTACTCCTAGTAGTACTAGTCCTTTGGTTCAACGGACTTCCTGGATGCAAATAAGGCGGTTATCTCGGCTTGCAGGCGGCACTTGCGAATGACTTACCGTGGTCTCCCTCAATGGTGTTCTCCGTTGAACGCACTTCACCAAACCACACAAAAAAAAGATATCATCGACGTCACCGCAATGGGGAAGGAAGTCAAATATAGTTACTACCTCCATTTTTTTGTACACAAGGCTAGTATATCAAAATTAGAATTTGCAAAGGGCCACTAACACTAATTGAGGCAAAATTGATGGGGTTTGCCACTACTAGCAACCAAGGACATTAATATCCCCTGCATGCAGGCGGAAGTGAGAAGGTTGGTTTGCATGGCACTGCATTAATCAAGCAATGAGGAGTGAGATGGTTAGCTCTTTCGTCTTTGGAGAAAAAATACACATTAATTGACACGTGAAACAAGGATTTGTATCGATTAAATCCCGCGAAGGAAAACCCCGCCTTTCTTTTTTAACACTAGTACTCCTAGTACGTACGTACTTATCCTGTTTGGGTCTAGGCCTTGCATTGCCAACTTCGCCACACATTTTTGCCAAGCTTGCCTAAAGTTTTCAAAATGAGAAGGAGGTACACTTGCGCACGGCTGTCGTGGTCGCACCGCACCCTCACACGGTCGCTCCTACACGCCGCGGTCGCACCGCACCCTCACACAGTCCCTCCTGCATGCCGCAAACCCAACCAAGGGAACACACCCTCACTGACATGTGCTGTCGCATGTGAACAAACCAAACTCAGCCATCCTATCGCTGACACATAATTTTCGTTCATAGAGTATGTTTATCCAACCGCATGCTGGGGAGTATATGTACGTCCTGTGCGGTGGTCTATTGGGGAAGAAGAGGCGAGGAAGAAGGAAAGAAGGGTTAGGAGACGTAGGATATTCATCCAACCGCCTGAAATGGTTGAATGACCCAAGTCAGGTGACTTGCATGACAAATATATGTTTTTACACAACAAAAGATACATAAAAACAACAACATAAATAAAGAATATTGCTGCCCGCGGAAAGAGACGGCCTCATCGTCTTTGGCAGCCGGCGCGAAGCAGTCGTAGCTGCCGACGTGTGTCTCCACACTATGGTTGTCCTCGACCTCCAGCTACTCGTTCAAGCGGAGCATGCGGGCGCTCTGCATGGACGAGAGCACAGCTCGGTTCAAGTCGAGGACGTTCGGTTCCGCCTATAGGAGGGCCTAGAATGCAGCGGCATCTGCGCGCTCTGCGTCAAGTCGAGCTTCCGCCGCCCGGTTCAAGTCCAGGACGTCCGGTTCCGCCTGCAGGACAACCATAGATGAGAGCGGCATCCACGCGCTCTGCATCGAGTCGAGCCTATGCCGCCCGGTTCAAGTCCAGGGCTTCGATGGCAGTGACATCCGCGCGCTCTGCCTCAAGATGAGCCTCTGCCGCTCGGTTCACATCCACGACATCCGGTTCCACCTACAGGAGAGCCTCGATGGCAGCGGCATGCGCGCGCTCCGCGTCGAGTTGAGCCGCTGGTCCGCCTGCACCATGGGGGACTCGGACACCGACACGAAGCCGATATCCATCGTCTCATACCATCGGGGGCCTTCTGCGCCGCGACCTCCACCATGAACATTGGATCGGCTTCCTCCTCCTCGAAGCTTCGCTCCAGAGAACTCGGGGATTGGCCCACCGCAAAGCCAGCTTGGGAATGGAGGTCTGTGGCACCGACCGCTGCCGTGATTTCTGCGCGGCGCTCCGGCGTCAGCATCTTGCAGTAAGTGATCTTGTGGTGCACCATGGCTTTCCGGCGAACTAGGGGACGCTTGATGGGGGTGTCGGTGTCAAAACAGGCGGATCTCGGGTAGGGGGTCCCGAACTGTGCGTCTATGGCTAATGGTAACAGGAGGCGGGGGACACAATGTTTACCCAGGTTCGGGCCCTCTCTATGGAGGTAATAGCCCACTTCCTGCTTGATTGATCTTGATGATATGAGTATTACAAGAGTTGATCTACCATGAGATCGTAGAGGTTAAACCCTACAAGCTAGCCTATGATTATGATTGTTCTTGTCCTACGGACTAAACCCTCCAGTTTATATAGACACCGGAGGGGGCTAGGGTTACACAGAGTCGGCTACAGAGAAGGAAATCTACATATCTGAATCGCCAAGCTTGCCTTCCATGCAAAGGAGAGTCCCACCCGGACACGGGACGAAGTCTTCAATCTTGTATCTTCATAGTCCAACAGTCCAACACTAGTACATAGTGCGGCTGTCCGAATACCCCCTAATCTAGGACTCGCTCAGTAGCCCCTGAACCATGCTTCAATGACGATGAGTCCGGCGCGTAGATTGTCTTCGGCATTGCAAGGCGGGTTCCATCTCCGAATACTCCCAAGTAAACCCCGAACACTTAAATTGTGTCTGACTTTGCAAGACAATTTTCACATACCACCATAGAGAGAACGACATTTCACAAACATAATCTGCTGACAACTTTAGATAATGTGACACGACACCGTGGTTGAGTCATTATTGAACCGTCTTCCCATAGCTAGCTACCGCACATATCGCGAGGCGGTTTCCTCAGCACGTCTTGTTGAAGAAGAGATCATGTCCCCTTATCACGGGATTCTCATCAATATGGGTACGGGGATCCCAACCGTGCCATAAATCGTGATGCTTGGGGAATAAGCGATTTTCAACGGGCAAGTGGGGAGGCGCACCGTCTTTATCGCCTCTATAAAGGGATAAGGATTCCCCATTTTTACCCACACCATCTTCCTCCTTCGCTTTTCCATTCTCACACCCTCGAGCTCCAGCGCCCTAGTTCACACCATCTCCACACAGCCAAACATGTCCGGAGTAGGAGGCAAGTGGGTGGCCTCCATCGTCAAGGAGGAGCATATTACAAAGCTCTGGGCGGTCGGATACTTGGCCGCAGATATCAAGCACCGGCTGCCGGACGCAGGGCAGATCATTCCGACTCTAGGATCCCACGAGAGGGTCGTGTTCCTCGCCCACTTCGTCCGCGGACTGGGATTTCCACTTCATCCCTTTGTCCACGGGCTCATGTTTTACTATGGGCTGGACTTCCATGATCTAGCCCCAAATTTTGTCCTGAACATCTCGGCGTTTATCATCGTGTGTGAGGCCTTCCTCCGCATCAAGCCCCACTTTGGCTTGTGGCTACGAATCTTCTGTGTGAAGCCGAAGATCATGAGCGGCCAGCAAGCGGAGTGCGGCGGTGCCATGATGTGCAGGATGCCCAATGTTACCTGGCTCGACGGTTCCCTCACGGAGACCGTGAAAGGGTGGCAATCGGGGTGGTTCTACATCACCGAGCCATGCAACGCCAACTGGGTAGTGGCCCCCGAATTCTGATCCGGAATTCCCATGCGACTCACTTCCTGGGAAAAGAAGGTCCTGGCCTGGGGCGAACCTGCAGAGCTGGCAGGACTTCAGAACTGCATCAAAAATATGATGGACAAGAAGATCAAGCTTGTCAACGTGGTCCAGGTCATCGTCGTCCGTCGAATCCTTCCGTGCCAAAGACGGGCATTCAATCTATGGGAGTTCGATCCGACCGAACACCAGACACGTCAAGAGCTTTACGGCACGACACACAAGGACGCACGGCTCGGTGCTATTCAAGGCCTTCTAAATACCTCCTCCGACATCTGAGGACCATAGACTCCACGTCACGTGGCTCCCCCATCCGGTGAGTTTTCTGACCATCACCAGATGTAGCTTTCTCAGCATACTCATGGGAGGATTTTAAGTCATCATGTGTATTTAATCAGGATTACATGGTGATGGCGAAGCGGATCGACTGTCCGGCTCCACTGCCAGATGGTCCAGCAACTACTCTCCTGACGGAGATGCTAGTCCCGGCGCCTTACAAGGTGCCTGAAAAGAAGGCCGACAAGGCGGCCCCGAGGACAAGGAAGGGTCTTCGGCGTAAAGTCGTACCGGACGCCTCGTCTGAAGAAGATGAGGCACACTCCTCCCACGAAGGGGAGGAGGAAAAGGAAAGGGCCACCCCATCCGGGGAGGCCGAAGGGCCTAAGAGGGCAGCCCAGGGGACTAGGAAGGGTCCCTGGCGCAAGGCTGTCATAGGCTCGTCGTTCGAGGACGACAAGGCAGATTCCTCCCACGGAGGCGGGGGATACACGAGGAAATTCTGCCTCCCCGCACTAGGGAGGAGAATAAAAGGAAAGTCGCCCTGCTGGGGGAGGCTAGGACGCCCAAGAAGGGAAAGGCGTCCCTTCCGGATCACTCCACCACAGCTGCCTACAGTGAGAAGGAGTGGCTGCCCAGGGGCAAGCCCCTAGTAAGATCATACATATCCGCACTCTGTTGTATTTTAGTGTGACTTAGCTTCATAGTTTGTTATAACACCGAACACGTATATGCAGTCCGGCTAGGGCCCATCCCGAGGTATCCTCTTCGGACGGGTGTTTGAGTGATTCAGCAATGAATTCACTCCCGACGGCCACCTCCCCTCGGCCCGCAGATGACATGGAGGTGTGGTCCCAAAGGGTACCGGAGCAGGGGGAGGCGGATCTGGAGACGTCCCAAGGCGAAATTCCAGACGCTGGGCACAAGGGGAGCAAGATTCCCGCAGATTGTGCTGATGAGAGCCGCAGCAAGTCGAGCTCTCAGCCGGACACTATACCGGAACCTCCAAAGGTTCCGGATTCGGGTAGGCAGCCCCTCGCTGAGGAGGGCGAACCGGCCGTGCCGATAACTTCCGTTGCGCCAGAGGCGTCGGATAGTCTGCTGGAAGTGCTTCGCGGAGCTTCCATGGATGAAGAGCACCGTACTCTTATGAGTGCGGTGATTCAGAAGGTTCGGTCAGCCAAAAGCGGATTGATCGAAGCCTGCACTACCCTCCTGACAGGCTTTAAGGTAAGTAATCAAAAGTGTGTGAAATCATCACCCGACAGATAGTAGCCCCTGATACACTGTTTGGTGTTCGAAAAGAAAAGCCAGACGGAGGGTCAACTCTAATCCGCAGGAGACTAACAGTAGGTGTCTATGTGAATAACCAGGCAGTGTTGCTTGCCGTTGCTGCCCGCATAGCCGAGGTCACTGAACTCAAACGGGACCTTGAGCAGGCCGAAGAGGAGCTCAGCCTCACAAAGAGGCATCTCGAAGAGACCAAAGGTGAGTGATACCCCGTTCGCATATCATATAGATGAGAAAAAATGGGTGATGCTAACAAAAAGCGTCATGATTTTGTAATAGGGGCCATGACCGAAGTGGCGACCCTAAAGAAAGTGCTATCCGAGGCCGAAGATAAGGCGGCCACGGAGCGCATTGAGCATGAAAAGAAAAATGCTAGGGTGGGCGAGGTACAGCAAGAGCTCTAGGAGCTCGACAAGAAGTTCGAGTCCTTGGAGCATGACTTCAAGACGAAAGAGTCTGAGCTTGCGAAGGCTCTTTTGAGCATGAAAGACGCCAAGGCCGAAGCCGAAAAGGCCCAGCAGGAAATCCAGGCGGCCAAGAAGATAGCGGCGGGTAAGACATTCTTTATGCAAAGCAAGCATGTGGAGGTGACATTTCTTTTACTTACCCGAATTCGGAGCTCTCCAGGGGCATTCGCAGATCGGCCACGCAGCTTATCGAATGTCGCGGCGTTCTACCGTGCAGAAGAGGGGAGCTCAACGAAGAAGCTGTTCTGGTCCCAGTATGTTGGAGCCGAACACCTGATGCCTCTGAGAGACCAATTGAAGCAATTGGTTGAACTCCACAGGGCGGCCGAAGTGGCTATGAAAGATTGCATAGTCTGGATGTGGCCTGGTGAGCCCCTGCCCGCCAGCTACTTCGGTCTTATAAAGCGGATGGTAAATGTCTGTCCGCAGCTTGAAGTTATCAAGCGATCCATTTGCATTGATGGTGCCCGCCGAGCCTTTGCCCGTGCGAAGATGCATTGGGCCAAGCTGGATGCAGAGAAGCTGGTGAAGGATGGACCGCCGGAGGGCAAGGCGCATCGCTATCCCGAGAAATATTATGATGGCATTATGAAAGGCGCTCGCCTCGTGGCTGATGAATGTACCAAGGACACAATCTTTGAGTGAATGTACTCCTGTCGTTTTTGTAATATGAAAAAGAATTTGTTTGCACTATATAGCACTTTGTTGATTTAAAATATTACCTTCTGTGTGATTGTTTAAAATTCTAAAAGTAGGCCAGTCGTCGGCTTCCGCCCCCACGTAACTAGTATTGGGGTGTTCGTGGAAAACCCAAACACTCTTTATCCAAATTTTTGGTCCCTGAAGGAGGTGTTTGGCGCAGCGAACAAGGCAATCGGACTATGCGGCTTTATAACTCTCACTTAGCCATAGAAGTCTACATTTTAAATTTCAGTGAAGCACCTAGAATTCGGAAAGCCCAATTCGGGCGCTATATACGCCTAAATCGGACGAGGCCGATTCCTCGCCTAAAGCGGAAAAAATCTTTAAGGATTTTAAGATCTCTTGAACAGCGACCAGCTCTCGCCGCATCATGCCAGTCAGTTTTTGGCTTTCTTTACTGATGTGCTCGTCCGGAAGAACCGGGACACAATCGCAGTAGTTCCCCCTGTGCTACCTTAGCCGATATAACGGAATGTAAGGTAGCAAAACAAGGGAGCCGGGCAAACCCAACTATTGACCCAAGACATGATTCGGAGCTGATGCCTATATTGCTATAAGATCGGGGTGCCACACTGTTTAAAGTGTTCGGACTTATCTTGCCGTATTAGGGGGCACCATGAGAAGCCCCTGGCAAACAGATCGTACCAAAGTGTACGAATTCAATATTAAATAAACATTTTTAGAAAAAATGTGAAGATAGGAATAATAAGCTGACGCTATATATTATCTCCCATTGATAAATAATACATCCAAGCGTATCTTTACAATTAATGCGTTGAGCAGAAGTAAAGAGGACTATTTGGCATGTCCTATCCAAGGGCGGGCTGCATGTAGGTATATAAAATAGGTATAATGATCATTAACAGATACCACCTGGGTATTCCCTTTGTGCGCAAAGCCTTTTGCCTCCTTGGTTTTCCCTCTTGTGATAAGTCCGATGATCTGTCTCTCTGAAGAGGCTGCCCGAAAGTCGGGTCTTGAAAGATAAGGGGGGTTATTAAATTATGTAGCGGCTGAACCGCACTGTTTACCGAATCACTATTGCGGCTCCGCCTATGCCCATGGTATTTTGAGTGCTTAATTGTGTACGTACGGCACGAATGCTGCCTAAATGGGGCTGGGGCGGAGCCGGACTGCTAGTCGCGCTCTTGGCATGCTTGGCGATCCTGTTGAGGGTACTCCGGACTCGCTTGACGGTGTTCGAGGTTGTTGTCGTCGGGTTAGTGGTTTGCTGGAGAAGGCTGTTTTGTACTTCTGCCGCGAGGGCTGTAGTATGCTCTTCTGTACGGAGAGAGCGGTCCGTGTTTCCATTGACTGTTATAAACCCGCGAGGTCCTGGCATCTTGAGCTTGAGGAATGCATAGTGTGGTACCGCATTGAATCGAGCGAATGTGGTTCGTCCAAGTAGTGCATGATAACCACTACGGAAAGGGACGATATCGAAGATTAACTCCTCGCTTCGGAAGTTATCCGCTGATCCTAAGACCAGTTCCATTGTTATGGAGCCCGTACAATTGGCCTCTACTCCTGGAATTACACCTTTGAAGGTGGTTTTGGTGGGCTTGATCCTTGAGGGATCACTGCCCATTTTGTGCACTGTGTCCTGATAAAGCAGGTTCAGGCTACTGCCACCGTCCATAAGGACTCGCGTAAGGTGGAATCCGTCGATCATTGGGTCGAGGACCAATGCGGCTGAACCGCCGTGATGGATGCTGGTAGGATGATCCCTATGATCAAAAGTGATCGGACAGGCTGACCATGGGTTGAACTTTGGGGCGACTGGCTCCATCACATAGACGCCCTTAGTGCTCGTTTTCATTCCCGTTTGGGAATGTGGGTGGCATAGATCATATTGACCGTTTTCACCTGGGGAGGAAATTTATTCTGTCCCCCCGTGTTCGGACGCCGGGACTCCTCGTCATCGTCGATGTGCAGCCCCTTGTCCTTGTTTTTAGCATTTATTTTACTGGCCTGTTTGAACACCCAATAGTCTCTGTTAGTGTGATTTGCTGGCTTATCCGGGGTACCATGAATTTGGCACGAGCGATCAAGTATGCGGACCATACTGGACGATCCCTGATTGTTTCTTTTGAACGGCTTTTTCCACTGACCGGATTTTGAGCCACTGAATCCGGCGTTGACTGCCGTGTCTTCAGTGTTCTCGCCATTGTTCCCACGCTTATGTCTGTTGCGCCATGGCTTGCCGTTACTGTCGCGGACATTTGTAGTGCCGGAGTTTATTGGCGTGGTGCTACTGTGAGCCAACCAGCTGTCCTCGCCCGTGCAAAGGCAGTCCATGAGTGTCGTGAGGGCCGCCATGGACTTTGGCTTTTCCTGGCCGAGGTGTCGGGCGAGCCACTCGTCGTGGATATTATGCTTAAAGGCCGCCAAGGCTTCGGTGTCCGGACAGTCGACAATTTGGTTATTTTTAGTTAGGAACCGAGTCCAAAATTTTCTAGCTGACTCTCCTGACTGTTGGGTAATGTGACTCAGGTCATCGACATCCGGTGGTCGCATGTACGTGCCCTGGAAGTTGTCGAGGAACACGTCCTCCAGGTTCTCCCAACAGCCGATGGAATTTGCCGGCAGGCTATTTAGCCAGTGTCGGGCTGGACCTTTGAGTTTAAGAGGAAGATACTTGATGGCATGTAGATCGTCACCGCGGGCCATGTGAATGTGGAGAAGGAAGTCTTCGATCCATACTGCAGGGTCTGTTGTGCCATCGTATGATTCGAAGTTTACGGGTTTAGACCCTTCTGGGAATTCATGATCCATCACTTCGTCGGTGAAGCAGAGGGGGTGTGCGGCGCCTCTATGCCAGGCTATGTGGCTACGCAGTTCGAATGATTCTGGTTGGTTATGTTCGGCCCGGCCGGACTTGTTGATAGTGTATCTGGCATGACAATCATCGTCACGTGTTGGGGCGCGCCCCTGCGATTCGTAGATCGATCTTGTCTGTCCTGCCTTATATTCTAGTATGTCTCGCAGGTCCTGCCTATTGCCCTGGGCCATGGTGTGTTGGCGTGGGGGTGCGGGCTGGTATTCGGGCTGATACGCCATTTTATCCCGGCCACGAGGTGGCCGGTCAGCCTCGTCCTGTGCTGGTAGTACAAGCTCCTTGTGCTTTGGATAACCTTTGGTGTGGCGCTCGAGTCCATATTCCTCGGCTGCTAGGAGTTCAGTCCATCTGTCTGTTAGCAGATCTTGATCAGCTTGGAGCTGCTGCTGCTTCTTTTTCAGGCTCCTCGCAGTGGCCATAAGCCGGCACTTGAAGCGCTCCTGCTCTATGGGGTCCTCAGGCACGCCGAATTCGTCGTCGCCGAGGCTAATATCATCTTCAGAGGGGGGCATGTAGTTGTCCTCCTCTGGGTATCCGTCCGTCGCCTGTTTGTCTGGGCTGACCTGCCCGTCTTCTTGTTCGGCCTGCTCGAAGGCAGGCTGATCGGGGTTGTATTCATCTTTGGCACCATCCAGATTATTTTCATCTCCTGTGCCGGTATTGCTGTGGCGGGGCTTGGAGCGGCGCCGATGACGCCCATGCTTTGCTTTCTTCCTTGAGGGGTTATCCTCCATTGCCTCATCGCCATTGATTTCTTTCGGTGTGTCCACCATATATATATGATATGAGGAGGTGGCTGTCCAGTGCCCTGTGGGCGGTGGTTCCTGTTCTTCTCCTACATCGTCGTCCACACCGTCGATGTCTTCAGAGTCGAAGTCAAGCACGTCGGTCAAATCATGGATCATGGCAATGAAGTGGGTGGTGGGTGGGCAACGAATTCCCTCATCGCCTGCGTCCCACTCGAGCCAGACATAGTTCGGCCAAGAGTCTCCTGACAAAGAGAGAGACTTTAGCGAGTTCAGCATGTCTCCAAAGGGCGAGTGCTAGAAGATATCTGCAGCAGTGAACTCCATTACCGGAGCCCAACCAGATTCGGCGGGCTCAGGGGTGCGCGGATGTCACGCCCAATATGCGATACTATCCTAAAGAGACTCGAAGGTCCCACCAAGGTTAGAACTGCATATTGAAACGCTTTTGCAAGGTGGATATCATTACATCAACATTACATAATAGATGGGGATACATACAAAAGGCATACCATGCCACATGAATACAACATCACAATACATAAGAGCAACATCAGACTACGGAAGAACACAAACAGAAACTCAACGACATCCACCCTGCTAGCCCAGGCTGCCGACCTGGAACCTATCGCCTGATCGAAGCAGAAGCAGAAGCAGAAGAAGAACTCCAAAACAAGCAAACATCGCTCTCGCGTCATGATCATCGCATAACCTGTACCTTCAACTATTGTTGTAGTAATCTGTGAGCCACGAGGACTCAGCAATCCCATTACCATGGGTATCAAGACTAGCAAAGCTTAAAGGGTAAGGAAGGGGTACAGTAGTGAGGTTGCAGCAGCGACTAAGCATATATGGTGGCTAACATACGCAAATGAGAGCGAGAAGAGAAGCAAAGGAACGGTCGTGAAGCTAGCAATGATCAATAGGTGATCCTGAACTCCTACTTACGTCAATCATAACCCAAAACCGTGTTCACTTCCCGGACTCCACCGAGAAGAGACCATCACGGCTACACACACGGTTGATGCGTTTTAATTCGGATCTGGTGTCAAGTTATCTACAACCGGACATTAACAAATTCCCATCTGCCACATAACCGCGGGCACGGCTCTCGAAAGTTATACCCTGCAGGGGTATCCCATCTTAGCCCATGATAAGCTCTCGCGATCAACGAAGGATATTCCTTCTCCTAGGAAGACACGATCAGTCTCAGAATCCCGGTTTACAAGACATTTCAACAATGGTAAAACAAGACCAGCAAAGCCGCCCGGATGTGTCGACAAATCCCGATAGGTGCTGCACATATCTCGTTCTCAGGGCACACCTGATGAGCCAGACATCGGGTTGGCATAGACCCTTGTTGCCCAGGGGGCGCCGGACATCGCTTAGGTTGGACCAACACTCGGAGGAGCACTGGCCCGGGGGGGGGGAGTAAAATAAAGATGACCCTCGGGCTCCGGAAACCCAAGGGAAAAAGGGCTAGGTGAGGCAAATGTTAAAACCAAGGTTGGGCCTTGCTAGAGGAGTTTCATTCAAAGCAAACTGTCAAGGGGGTACCATAAATCACCCAACCGCGTAAGGAACGCAAAATCCGGGAACATAACACCGGTATGATGGAAACTAGGGCGGCAAGAGTGGAACAAAACACCAGGCATACGGCCGAGCCTTCCACCCTTTACCAAGTATATAGATGCATTAATAATATAAGAGATATTATGATATCCCAACATAATCCTGTCCATCATGGGGCAATCTTCAACTTCACCTGCAACTAACAACGCTATAAGACGGGCTGAGCAAAGCGGTAACATAGCCAAGCAACGGTTTGCTAGGAAGGGTGACAAAGGTTAGAGATTCATGGCAATTTGGGAGGCTTGAAGAGCAAATGATAGGTAGCGCAGCATAGCGATAGAACGAAGCAACTAGCATAGCAATGATAGTAGTGAGATCCAGGGTAGCGGTCATCTTGCCTGAAATCCTGCTAGGAAGAAGAACGAGTCGATGAAGAAGACGAAGCCACGAAGACGAACCAAGCGTAGATGAACGAATCCTCACGATCGCAACGAAACAGGAACTATCGAGAAGAAGCACACAACATGGTAAACACACCACACAAGAACAAGGCATGATGCACAACAAGCATGATGCATGACAAAGCTACATGGAGCTACTCATGGCAAGAGATGATGCAAACAAGAACAACATATCAAGGCAAGTTTAAATGAGGCCGGAGACAACATATGACTAATCCGGTAAGTCCTCATATGCAAGTTTCGAAATTGGTCCAGATCTGAATAAACCTTATGTTCAAGTCGTTAAACAGCAAGTTAAGATGCAGCAAGATGATCTACACGAGATTCTAGTCAAGTTACATATAAAGTTCATTGAATTCGGAGCTACGGCCTAGAAGATATGAGCAAAACAAGTTAAACATGGCATTGATGCAAAAGGCACTCAAACATCAAGCAAACACCTCCAAACAAGGATGCAACATGATAATATGAAACTACAAGCAAAACTAAGCAAGTTTCATATAGAGCACACTCAAAACCGGAGCAACGGTTCAACACATACACTATACAAGTTTAAAGGACAAGCTGTCCAAAACAGCAACTAGGCATCTAGCAAGCATCAAAACAGTATGCTACAACATCTCAATGTGGAAACAAAAGGCATGGACATGAATTACAGGTAAATAATGACAAAACATGAACACTGAGCTATCTCCAGAAAACACCATAACATGCTCAAAAGAACATGGAAAGATTGCAAATAATAACAGTTTCAGACTTAACAGGAATAACATCAGGTTGCAATGTTTAGAGCTATCAAACAACATGCTGCAGGAACTTATCATGGCAAACAAATACATGGCATGAATCTACTAATTGCATAGAACAAAAGTCCCTTACTTCCCATGAGCCAAAAAGGAACAGAAGATATGATGGAATCCATGTAAACATGGCAACTAATATGACAGATTCAAACATGGCAGGAACAACAATAAGTAAGCATGTTGGTGACCTTGAACCACTCACCACAGAGAAATGCATGGCATCACAAGGTAACCAACAGTAAGAATACATGTTTATGAAGCTAATCATGGCAAGAGCAAGTTCATAGGGTGCATGTATCACTAGCAAAGTACATGGAAAAACTGAACTTAATGTTAACAGGCTGACAGCAACATTATTTAGCAATTTTGAGGGCAAGATAACAACAAGCTACAGCAGGCTACAAATGCAACCAGGGAAATGGATAGATAGAGCATGACATGTATAACAAAACATCCTTATTTAACATCTCCAGATTATGCGTAGAATGACTTTTAGAAGCAGGTTTGCATAGCATCATGATATAGCAGATTCAGCCTAGCAAAACAGAAACAGCAAGTACTCTAATTCATGAGCTCGATGCACTCACTAGAAGACCCAAAAAAATACATGGATGGCACCACTGTGAAGATGGCATGACATAGTACAAAACACATGTAGAGCTCATGCTCATAGGATGCACACATCAAATACAACAAAAATGACAAAACATCAAGTTATAACAGTTTCAGGAGGTCAACATCATATAGCACTCTTGCAACGATGATTAGGGCATCAAGATGGACTCAAACAAACATGGTGCAATGGAACAACACGAAGAGCATCTCACAACAAACATTTTGATATATCATGCACATGAAACAGAGCTACAGATGCAGAGTTATGATGCGATGAACATGGGTACAAAATATCAAAATCTCAAGGACTTGGAAATATTTTCACCTCGCAGAAAAAGTCAACTGCGGCGCGGGAGACAAGAATGGTCGGAGAAGGGGCCGGGGACGGGCGCGCATGGTGGATCCAGGCCGGATCTCGCCGGATCCGGCCGGATCACAGCGGGGGAGGCGGCTAGGCGATGGGGAGGTGACGTGGAGAGGCGGCGGGAGCTCGGCCCCGAGCTCGGGCGGCCATGGCGACGGTCGCCGGCGACGTGGCGGGGCCGCGCCGGAGCGACGGC
>NC_057807.1:151949862-151952569 GCF_018294505.1 Triticum aestivum
GCTGGCGGTGCAACGCACAGGCCGGGCGGCGGCGCGGGATGGGCTCGGCGAGCCTCGGCGACGAGGAGGGGCTGCGGGGACGCGTGGCGCCCCGGGACTGGCTGCGGGCGCCGGGGACGCTGACATGGCGTGCGGTGATTGGGCGAGGGGGCGACGGCAGACATGTCCGGTGGCGGAGGATGAAACGTCCGGCGGCGCGGAGGGGAATTGATCTAGGGTTTGCCCGAAAATTCAGAGGGGAAGGTGTTTATATAGGTAGAAGGAGCTAGGAGAGTCCAAATGAGGAGCGGTTTTCACCCACACGATCGTGATAGAACGACCGAGAGCATGGAGGGGGTTTGGATGGGTTATTGGGCTGATTTGGAGGGGTGTTGGGCTGCAACCCAAAAGAGGCCTTAGCGGTTCCCCGGTTAACCGTTGGAGTATCAAACGGACTCCAAATGGCACGAAACTTCATAGGCGGCCTATCGGTGGTGTACCAAGGCCGCTTGGAAAACCTCGGGCCATTCCGAGAAAGTTTAACACCCGCACATGAAAAGAGGCAAAAGGGGGCGCCGTGCGACATAGGAGTGTCGGATTGCAAAACGGACAACGGGGAAAATGCTCGGATGCATGAGGCGAACACGTATGCAAAATGAGATGCACATGATGACATGATAAAATGCAACACGCAAGCAAATGACATGGCAATGAAGGCGAATAACTGGCAGACACCCGGCGCATCGGATCCGGGGCGTTACAACTCTCCTCCAGTAACAAGAGATCTCATCTCGAGATCTTAGGACCGAGACGGAAGGGAAAAGGGATGAGGTGAAACAAGAACTCTAGAGAAGAAGTAAAGAATCGAGAGCACTCGAGCAGAAGAGAGGAACGACGAGGATGACGAGAATCGAAAGCTCACGGAATCAGATAGACTATGAAACCACTCCGGTTAGAACGAGATAAGGAACGAATAAGACTGAAATAATTTAGGCAGCACTCCGGCTGAAACATGGAGGAATAGAACACGAGCTTGAGAGGATGGAATGATACTTGATGAAGACATGACACAAAACCTCCGGAAAGAATTCAAAGAGTTGAATGAAAAGAACAGAGAAGAAAATGACAACTTATGCCACAAATGAAATAGAAAGCAACCTTAGAAGAAAGGATTGAACGGAGTTGTTGAGAAACTCAACAACGAAAAGAATAAGCTTGTCGTGGACTAATGGAAAACATCTCGAAATTCTGAGGTGATAACCGACCACAAGCAGAAAAGATTGAATAGCTGAGAGGATGAAGAAATGCAAAACTCCACTTCAAAAGAATGCGGAGAATTAACTACACTTCGAGATGCAAGAAGAAAAGATACTAGAACTCCTTGAACATGAATCTTGAAGAACACTTGAGGAAAGAATTAAATCATGACGAACCCCCATGAAGAACCCCGGCAAACAAAAGGATTAAATAAATGAAGGTTGAAAAGAACAAGATAAGCCTTGCGATGATTTAGATGGAGGTCTGAATGAGATGGCTGAGGAAATAGAACTCAGGAAAAGAAAAGATGAAAACACTAGGAACCGAGAGATTATTCATCATGAAAAACTCCGAAGGAAGGGATTACTCGCTTGGATGAAAAAATAATAAGATTTATTGTATTCTTACCTTCATCAAATTAAATTGATGACAAGCAATGGATTTAGCATACTACTTATTCTTCTTGAAAAGGATTAAGGGGAACATGGCACAAAATTTAAGAAAGTCTTCATGAACCACTGGTAGGATTGGAAGAACGAATGAATTAAAATGATAACCAAGGAAAAGGAATCCGAAGGAACCACCGTGAGAATTAGAAAATGACTAATGAAAGAGAATGAATCACCAGGAAGAATTAGAAGAACAAATATGCTAGAGGGGATTTAGATGCAAAAGAACGAAGAGATAACAAGCTGATTAAAGAATACTTGATAGATACGCCGGGATAAATGGATAGCGATAGCTGGAATGTGAGGATGAAGAATTCTTCTGGAATGATGGCCACCGGTGAAAAGAAACAGAAATCAACTCCTGAAATACTCCGGATAGGTGAGAAAAGGAATATCTCACAAGTGGAATAAATCGAGAGGATAATATGAAGCTAGAACCACGAATCTTCGGGAGAACGGGCAAGATTTAGAGGAAAAACTCTTCTTCGATCTTCAAATGACGACGAGAAACACCACCAAAATTACTGAGATACTCTGGGAGAATGAAAAAGAGGAAAAGGTTGAACCACAGATGAAAAGAATTTGAAAGCGATCTTGGAAATGGCCTCTAACTGATGAAATTGATTCTTACGTCACACTTCAAAAAGAATTTGAGAATAGCTCCGGGAAAACAAAAGAGTCAGGTAAGATCCTGGGGAAAGACATGTGGGTTAGGGCCCACTAAAAAGAAACACCGTTGGAAAGGATTGTTGAACAAATAGATGATGCACCGGAACAGTTGAAATATTTGAATGAGGTGACAACCTCGAATTAATTGGAACACAGACGAACCTCCTGATATGTCTTGAACACTCTGAAAGGATAAACTGGCGAGGCGAATGAGCAAGGAAAACACTTGAGCCGAGGAAAAGAATATAATCACTACCGAAAAATGGAATTGAATCCACCGGAGAAGATAAAGAGATGAAGAATGACGAACGAGACGAGAATTCACCGGTATAAATAATTGAGGGAAGACTGAA
>NC_057807.1:151952808-151954156 GCF_018294505.1 Triticum aestivum
ACTCAGGCTCCGGGAATAATAGGGTGGGAGGGCGGGAAAACAAAGGCAACTTGGACGGGGGAACAACTAATAACTTGAATAGAAAACACCGGTTGAAATCATTGAGGAAAGAAAGCAAATACTTCGCATGAGTCGGATGGATACTCAATTACAGGCTCCGGCTCCAAGAAGAAAAGGGGTGGGCGGGTGGGAAAAACAAAGACAACTTCAGACAGGGAAAAACAACAATGTCGGAGGAAGAACTAAGGATTGATCTCGCGAAAGACAAAGAGGTTCGAGTCAACTTGACGAGAAATGCACCGGATCAAAAGAGTTGAGAGCCAACTATCGGAAAACCAACTACGTGATCCTAAAGAAAAATTTGAAGGGGAAGAGGAGCTAGTCAAAACATCTACTTCAAGATTCCTCGCCAGAACGATGAAGAGGCTGAGCAGTAAAAAGAATTCCTACTCTCCGATATAACTAGACTCTGAAATCAGTTTTCTTTTAGACTCAACAACGGCCAAACTACACGATCAATCAAGGGGGCTCCTAAGGTCGGTCGAGGCTCTGATACCAACTTGTCACACCCAATATGCGATACTATCCTAAAGAGACTCGAAGGTCCCACCAAGGATAGAACCGCATATTGAAACTCTTTTGCAAAGTGGATATCATTACATCAACATTACATAATAGATGGGGATACATACAAAAGGCATACCATGCCACATGAATACAACATCACAATACATGAGAGCAACATCCGACTACGGATGAACACAAACACAAACTCAACGACATCCACCCTGCTAGCCCAGGCTGCCGACCTGGTGTTGGGGAACGTAGCAGAATTTTAAAATTTTCTACGCATCACCAAGATCAATCTATGAGTTCATCTAGGAACGAGAGAAAGGAGTGCATCTACATACCCATGTAGATCGCGAGCGGAAGCGTTCAAGAGAACGGGGTTGAGGGAGTCGTACTCGTCGTGATCCAAATCACCGATGATCCTAGTGCTGAACGGACAGCACCTCCGTGTTCAACACACGTACGGTTGGGGAAAAAGTCTCCTTCTTGATCTAGCAAGGGGGAAGGAGAAGTTGACAGAGATCCAGCAGCACAACAGCGTGGTGGTGGAAGCAGCGGGATTCCAGCAAGGCTTCGCCAAGCGCTACTGGAGGAGGAAGAGGTGTCACGGGAGGGAGAGGGAGGCGCCAGGGCTTAGGGTGCGGATGCCCTCCCTCCCCTCCACTATATATAGGGGCTAGGGGGGCGCATGCCGCCTTGGAGATCCCATCTAAAGAGGGGGGCGGCGGCACTTGGGGGCAACAGCCCCCTTAGGGTTTCCAACCAGGGGGGCGCATGC
>NC_057807.1:152571657-152590072 GCF_018294505.1 Triticum aestivum
GGGGCCGAGGGCGACGGGCGGCGGAGGTTGGAGGAGGCGCGGGCGACAGGCGGCGGCGGACGGCTGGGAGCTCGGGCCCTGGCGGCGGCGGAGATGGGCTCGGGGGCCGGCCTCGGGCCCGGCGGGCTTCGGCGGTGGGAGGCGGCACGATGCCATGTGGCGCGCGCCGATTGGCTGCGGGCGGCGGTGGGCTCCTGTCCGGCGAGTCCGGATGTGTTCGGTGGCGGCGGGGGCTATTTGATCTAGGGTTTGGACCCGAATTTTTGGACCGGGAGGACATATTTATAGGTAGGAGTTCTTTGGAGTGTCCAAATGAGGTGTAGTTTTCGCCCACACGATCGTGATCCGACGACGGACAGCATGGAGGGGGTTTAGATGGCTTAGTGGGCTGTTTTGAAGGGGTGTTGGGGTGCAACACACAAGAGGCCTTTTGTAGATACCCGGTTAACCATTGGAGCAACAAACGGCCTCCAAATGGAACAAAACTTGACAGGTGGTCTACCGGTTGTGTGCCAAGGCCACTTGGCAAACCTCGGTCCATTCCGAGAACGTTTAACACCTGCTCATGAAAAGAGACAAGAGGGGTGCGCCGGTGCATGTGGGAGTGTCGGATTGCAAAACGGATAACGGGGAAAATGCTCGGATGCATGAGACGAACACGTATGCAAATGAGATGCACATGATGACATGATATGAGATGCATGACATGAACAAAAATGCAAAAACGAAAGAAAAAACCCGACCATGAAGGTAATATCATAACACATAGCCGAAAATGGCAAGAGTTGGGGTTACAAATATGGAATATTACATCCGGGGTGTTACAACACTCCACCACTACAAGAGGATCTCGTCCCGAGATCTAGGACTGAAAGAACTCCGGATATTCGGAATGGAGGTGATCCTCGCGCTCCCAGGTGGCTTCTTGGTCGGAATGGTGTGACCACTTCACTTTCAAGAATTTGATAGACTTGTTGCGAGTCTTGCACTCGGTTTCTTCAAGAATAGCAACGGGGTGCTCTTGATAAGAGAGATCTTCTTGGAGGACAATTTCTTCGAAGTTGATAGTGCGCTCAGGAGTCTTGAAGCACTTGCGAAGCTGTGACACGTGAAACACATCGTGCATGTTCGCGAAGTTGGACGGAAGCTCAAGTTGATAGGCGAGGTCGCCTCTTTTGCCAATGATCTTGAAGACCCACATATCTAGGGGCAATCTTCCCTTTGATACCGAAGCAACGAGTGCCTTTCATTGGAGAGACGCGGAGGTAGCCATGGTCTCCGATTTCAAAAGCCACATCACGGTGCTTGTCATCATAATAGCTCTTCTGGCGCGATTGCATGGCTTTGAGGTTCTCACGAATGACTTTGCACATATCTTCGGCTTTTGTGATCAAGTCGTTGCCAAGAAGTTGGCGTTCACCTGTCTCGGACCAATTGAGAGGAGTACGGCACTTTCTGCCATATAGAATTTCGAATGGGGCCTTGCCCGAACTCGCTTGGAAGCTGTTGTTGTAGGAGAACTCGGCATACGGAAGACAATATTCCCACTTCATACCGAAGGAAATGACACAAGCCCTAAGCATATATTGAATGATTTGATTGACTCGCTCGACTTGGCCACTTGTTCGAGGATGGAAAGCTGTGGTGAAACGAATGTTGGTGCCCACGGCCTTCTGGAAGGAGTCCCAGAACTTAGAAGTGAAGATGCTTCCACAATCTGAAGAAATCAATTGTGGAATACCTTGCAAGGATACAATCCTGGAGGTGTATAGCTCTGCCAGCTGAGCTTATGTGATAGATTCTTTTATAGGAAGAAAATGAGCCACTTTTGTAAGCTTGTCAATGACAACGAAGATAGCATCACTTCCACGCTTAGACTTAGGAAATCCAGTCGCGAAGTCCATATTGATATGATCAAACTTCCAATCTAGAATAGCAAGAGGTTGGAGGAGACCAGCTGGTCGTTGGTGTTCTGCTTTCACCCTTTTGCAGACGTCACATTCGTTCACGAATTGAGCAATTTCTCGCTTCATTCGAGTCCACAAATACGACAGTTTGAGGTCATGGTACATCTTTGTACTTCCAGGATGAATGGATAGAAGGGAATTGTGTGCCTCGTTCATAATGACTTTTCTTAGATATCCTTTGGGATCCGCAATTCGATCCTCGAAGAAAAGAGTATCTTTGTCATCAATGTGGAAGCACTTGTATTTGGAAATGCCCTTGTCGATACCACGTTTCACCTTTTTCACCATGGTATCCAGGAGTTATGCCTCACGAATTTGATCTTCCAAAGTAGGAGAGACTATGAGGTTGGCAAGAAAGCCTTGAGGAACAACTTGAAGATTCAGTGTGTAGAAAGCTTCACAAAGTTCCGGTTGGAAGGGCTTGAGAATTAAGCTGTTGCAATAAGCCTTTCTGCTCAGAGCATCTGCAATCACATTCGCCTTGCCAGGAGTATATTCAATACTTGGATTGTACTATTTAATCATTTCGACCCATCGAGTTTTCCTGAGGTTGAGGTTGGGTTGAGTGAAGATATACTTGAGGATCTTGTGATCGGTGAATATGCCCACTTTCCTTCCCAACAAGAGATGTCTCCAAGTTATTAATGCATGGACAAGTGCCGCCAACTCAAGATCGTGAGTGGGGTAGTTCTTTTTGTTGGGCTTCAACTGACGAGAGGTATAGGCCACAACTTTCTTCTCTTCCATTAACACAACACCGAGACCTTGAAGAGAAGCATCACAGAAAACTTCGAATGGCTTGGATTCATCAGGAGGAGTCAGGAAAGGAGCTGAGACAAGCTTCTCTTTGAGGGTGTTGAAAGCAACATCACACTCAGGCGTCCAGACATACCTGACATGCTTCTGGAGGAGGTTGGAAAGAGGATTTGCAATCTTAGAGAAGTTCTCAATGAATCTTCGGCAATAGCTTGCAAGACCAAGAAAACTACGGAGCTGCTTGACATTTTGAGGAGGTTCCCAATTCACAATTGCAGACACCTTCTCGGGATTAACAGCGATGCCCTTGGCGGAGATGATGTGACCAAGGTAAAGAACTTCATCAAGCCAGAACTAACATTTGGAAAACTTTGCATAGAATTGATACTCTCTGAGCTTGTCGAGCACCAATCGCAAATGTTTGGCATGATCCTTCTTATTCTTAGAGATGACCAAGATATCATCGAGATACACCAAGAAGAATTCATTGGTGTAGGGGTTGAAGATGAAGTTCATCATTCGAGAGAACATCGGAGGAGCATTGGCAAGGCTGAAAGACATGACAGTATATTCATAAGAACCGAAGCTTGTTCTGAATGCTGTCTTGGGAATATCTTGTTCGTGAAAGTGAATCTGATGATAACCCATACGAAGGTCAAGCTTGGAGAATACATTAGCACCTTTGAGTTTCTCTAAAAGCTCATTGATGTTGGGAAGTGGATACTTGTTCTTGATTGTCTTCTTGTTCAATGGACGGTAATCGACGCACAGTCGGTCTGTGCCATCCTTCTTCTGGACAAAAAGAACTCCACAACCCCACGGATATGAACTCCGTATTATCAAACCCAGACGTTCTTGTTCATCGAGCTGTTTCTTCAATTCCTTCATCTCTTTAGGTCCAAGCTTGTATGGACGCTTGCAAACGGGTTCAGTTCCAGGCTCAAGATCGATAACGAACTCGACTGGCCGATGCGGAGGCATACCCGGAAGGTCTTCTGGAAAGACATCTTGGTACTCACAAACGACTGGAATCTGAGAGATTGCGTCTAGCTCGCCCTTCTCATTGAGAGAGAATAACCAGATGGTTTCGTCACGAGTGGCATAGATGATCACATCCTCAGAAGAGTGTGTCAATTGAATCTCCCTGGTAGCACAATCAAGCTGAGCCTTGTGCTTAGAAAGCCAGTCCATCCCGAGAATTAGATCGATATCAGAGTCACCAAGAACAATTGGAGAAGATAGAAATTTATAGTTTCCCATCTGGATAGAAACATCTCGAACCATGGAGCTTGCGTTCATGAATCTACCCGGAGAGACAACTGATAACGGTCTAGGCAAATCTTGGAAAACCATCTCATGCTTAGATGTAAAAGGTCTTGAGATGAAACTATGCGATGCACCAGTATCAAATAAAACTTTTGCAGGACTATCATTAACTGAGAGATTACCCATTATCACATCAGTAGATTCCTCCGCTTGCGCTGCATTCATCATGTTCACCTTTGCAGACTTGGGATTATGCTTGACCACTGCATTGCTTGAAGATCTCACAGGAGGAGGAGGCGGAATGCGCCTTTGGTTGAAGCACTTGTTCGCGTAGTGACCTTTCTGCTGGCACTTGTTGGAAGTCACCTCTGAGAGCGGACGATGATAAGGAGCATTTGACCTTGGAGCTTGAGAATTTGACTTGTTCTGATAGCCTGGGTTGGGTGGGTGGGAAGATCCACGGCCACCTGAGTTCTTCTGCTGGTAAGGCTGACGAAACGGAGGAGGAGGAAGGTAGAACTTCTGCTGCTTAGCTGCCACTTTTGAGGAAGAAGAAGACTGAACTGCATCCCTGATTCTCTTCTTAGAAGCCTCACACTTGAGCTGAGCACCTTCTTGCTTGAGGGCCATGTTGCAGAATTGATCGAACTGAGTAGGATCAACAAGAATGAGAGCTAACTGCAGATCCTCTCTGAGGCCACCTCTAAATTGATAGATCATACTCTTTTCATCAGGAATGTCTTGTTTAGCGAAACGAGCAAGTTTCTGAAACTACTTGTTGTATTCGTACACGGACATGCTGCCTTGCTTGAGATTACGGAACTCCTCATGCTTGCTCTCAACAACAATGGTAGGAATGTGGTTAGCTTTAAAGTCCCGATAGAAGTCAGTCCAAGTAATCACTCTACCTCCTCTGGAATCTTTGTATTGCTGGAACCAATCAGCTGCTTGGTCCTTGGGCTGAAAAGAAGCGAACTTGACGTAGTCCTCAGGCCTGACATTGCTACATTCAAAATGCTTGTTGATATCCACGAGCCAATCATCAGCGTCTGTGGCCTCGGCACAGTAGCTGAAAGACTTCGGCTGATTTGCAAGGAACTGGTTGAGGGCAGGAAACTGTGGCTGATGGTTGAACTTCCCTTCACCTTGATTCCCTTGGTTGCCTTGGCCTTGGTTGCACTCCTGCATGAGCTGAATCATCATCTGGGCGTTGGCGTTTATGGCTGCCATCAAAGCTTGCCATGCCTCCGGAGGCGGAGGTGGAGGTGGAGGGTACGCCTGACTCCCATCATTGCCTTCCGGATTCTGACGCGTTGGCGGAGCCATCCTGAAGAGGGTGACATCCGTTAGCATCTTGATAGACAGATAGACAAGTTGAATCAACGGATAGAAATTGCAACATATAGTCTTCACAATAAACATTCGAACAAGGATGAACGAATGAATTGCAAAGCTAACATCACACGTCCATTAAGATGAGAAGCCACCTGATAAGAGATTGATGAAAGAAAAACCAAGGTACGAATGGAACAAATAAGTGGTAAGGATTACCCAATCACAAACCAAATATCTGTGGGAAGAAATGCTAGATACTTGAATCCCACCTATAAACTCCAAAAACTTCCGTGTTATGCAATCAGGTGTTGGGGATACAGGGGAAGCAATATATCTCACCCAAACTAACAATCCCTACATCCAGTTGTATCCATCTATCAACACATAACCAAGAAACCTTTCGAAATCGTGTACCTCAACCTTCGAAAAGCATCTGTTATACGAGTTATGGCAATACTCCCGAACTCCCAGTACTGGGTGACGTCGAGGTTATCTCACCAACAACTGCATAAAAGGGATTTTTGATGTCAGCAAAACTCAGGTATTCCAGAACTGCAACGATAAATTTGTGAGGAGAACACCTCGGAGCTCAACTCCCCGGGACACTACCACAACTCCTAAATGTCAGGAGGCACCAAGAACAATGTTCTCATCACAAGACTATCGGAACAATTCCAAGATACCCACGTGATCCAAATTTTTTTTAGTGAAATTTGAGAAGAAGAAAGTCAAAGCATCCACGTCAAAGACCTCACCAGAGCGAGGATGGGACTGAGGAGTAAAAAGAATCCTACTCTCCGATATATATAATCCTAAGACTCAAAACATTTTTGTTCTAGACTCAACAACGCCAGCGATTCGATCAAGCAAGGGGCTCCTAAGTCGGACCTGGCTCTGATTACCAACTTGTAACACCCATGATGCGGCTATATCTCTCATGTGTCGAGGCACAACTTAGAGGCATAACCGCATTGTAGGTTTTGTCGCAAGAAGGATCATCGTCACACAATCCCATGTAATGAACAAGAGTGGGATAAAGAGAGTTGGCTTACAATCGACACTTCACACAATACATAAATAAATTCATACATCATTCGAAATACACTCATAGACCAAGTACCGTCAAATCCAAATGAAAAGATGATAACCCCAAATGCTAGATTCCCGATCGTCCCAACTGGGCTCCACTACTGATCATCAGGAAATGAAACATAGTAACGACCAAGGTCCTCATCGAAATCCCACTTGAGCTCGGTTGCGCCACTTGCACTGTTATCCTCGGCACCTGCATCTGTTTTGGTAGAATCTGTGAGTCACGAGGACTCAGCAATCTCACACCCGCGAGATCAAGACAATTTAAGCTCATGGGTAGGAAAGGAGTAAGGTCGTGGAGCTGCAGCAAGCACTACACATATATGGTGGCTAACATAATCAAGTGAGAGCGAGAAGAGAAGCAACGCATCGGTCGAGAAGCTAGAAGTGATCAAGAAGTGATCCTGAAACTACTTACGTTCATATATAACCCAAACCGTGTTCATTTCCCGGACTCCGCCGAGAAGAAACCATCACGGCCACACACACGGTTGATGCATTTTAATTAAGTCAAGTGTCAAGTGCTCTACAACCGGATATTAACGAATTCCCGTCTGCCACATAACCGCGGGCACGGCTTTCGAAAGATAATAACCTTCAGGGGTGTCCCAACTTAGCCCATCACAAGCTCTCATGGTCAACGGAGGATATTCCTTCTCCCAGGAAGACCCGATCAGTCTTGGAATCCCAGTTTACAAGACATTTCGACAATGGTAAAACAAGACCAGCAAAGCCGCCTGAAGTGCCGACAAATCCCGATAGGAGCTGCACATATCTCATTCTCAGGGCACACCGGATGAGCTAGACGTCGGGTTGGCATAGACCCTGGTTGCCCAGGGGTCGCCGGATATCGCTCAGGTTGGACCAGCACTCGGAGGAGCACTGGCCCCGGGGGGGGGGGGGTGAATAAAGATGACCCTCGGGCTCGCGAAAACCCAAGGGAAAAAGGCTTAGGTGGCAAATGGTAAAACCAAGTTTGGGCCTTGCTCGAGGAGTTTTATTCAAAGCGAACTGTCAAGGGGGTCCCATAACTCACCCAACCGCGTAAGGAATGCAAAATCAAGGAACATAACACCGGTATGACGGAAACTAGGGCGGCAAGAGTGGAACAAAACACCAGGCATAAGGCCGAGCCTTCCACCCTTAACCAAGTATATAGGTGCATTAATTAAACAAGAGATACTGTGATATCCAAGAAATATCCATGTTCCAACATGGAACCAACTTCATCTTCACCTACAACTAGCAACGCTATAAGAGGGGCTGAGCAAAAGCGGTGACATAGCCAAACAACGGTTTTCTAGGAAAGGATGGTTAGAGGCTTGACATGGCAATATGGGAGGCATGATAAACAAGTGGTAGGTAGCGCAAACATAGCGATAGATTGAACAACTAGCAAAGCAAAGATAGAAGTGATATCGAGGGTATGGTTATCTTGCCTGGAAAGTTCTCAGAGTTATCGAAAGCTTGATCCTCGTTAGTGTACTCAACAGGTTCCTCGTACGCGTACTCGTCTCCCGGCTCTACCCAAGGCAAGAACACAAGCAATGGAACCACAATCAATCATGGTGCAATGCATAAGCAACATGATGCAATACATGGCATGATACTACTAAACGCATAGAACAAAAGTCCCTTACTGACCATGAGCTAAAAAGGACCAGAAGATATGATCGCACCCATGTAAACATAGCAAGTTTGGTTAACAGATTCAGACTTAAACAAAAAACAGAGCATGGCATTAACAGAATTATGAGGCATATTTGCGAGCTGGATTCACTCATCACAAGTCATTGCATGACAAGATAAGCATAGCATCAGCAAGAAGACATGTAACTAAACATGGCAAAAACAAGATTATAGCATGAAAGGGTTAACTACAACAACCTTGGCAAAATTGAATAGCATGTAAACAATCTGCCGGGAAACATTTTATAGCAAAAGTAGAGTAAGAAAATGACATGCTAGAGCACTCCATAAATGCAAACAGGGGCATGGATGGATAGAGAATAACCACATGTCCAAAACATCCTTACTGAAGTATCTCAAAATAAGCATGGATCTCTCTGTAGCATCAAGTTTACATGGCATAAAAATAACAGCAGAACAGGGACTGAAATCAGCAACATCACGAAGCCTAGTTTGCATGCTTGTTCTAGTCACCACATAGATCACAAAAATACATGGTAAGCACCTATGTAAAGATGGCATGACATATATTAAAACACATGTAGAGCTCATGCTCATAGGATGCACACACAAAATGCAATGAAAAAGCCAAATCACCAAGTTCTGTTAACAGACAGCAGTTAACATCATACAACACTCTTCCAACGATTATTTAGGCATCAAGATGTACTCAAACAAGCATGTCACAATGGAACAACATGAAGATCATCCCATGATGAACATTTTGACATATTATATGCACAAATTGGAGCACCGAGCATGAAGATATGATGTGATGAATAGGGCTCCAGAATGCTAAAATTTAAGGACTTCAAGGGTTCTGTGGCGCGGACTTCAAGGACGCCGGAGCTCGCCGGAGACAAGGTGGCAATGGCCGGGGTCGGCCAGAGAGGACTCCGGAGAGATGGGGCCGGCTGGATCTAGTCGGGCCTCGTCGGATCCGGCTGGGGCGCGGTCCTCGGCGGAGGGCGGCGAAGGGAGGCGACCGGCGGCGGCGCACCGGCGCAGCGCCGACCGGGGCCAAGGGCGACGGGCGGCGGAGGTTGGAGGAGGCACGGGCGACAGGCGGCGGCGGACGGCAGGGAGCTTGGGGGCCGGCCTCGGGCCCGGCGGTCTTCGGCGGTGAGAGGCGGCGCGATGCCACGTGGCGCGCCTCGATTGGCCGCGGGCGGCGGCGGGCTCCAGTCCGGCGAGGACGGACGTGTCCGGTGGCGGCGGGGGCTATTTGATCTAGGGTTTGGACCCGAATTTTTGGACGGCGAGGACATATTTATAGGTAGGAGGAGTTTGGAGTGTCCAAATGAGGTGTAGTTTTCGCCCACACAATCATGGTCCGACGATGGAGCGCATGAAGGGGGTTTAGATGGGTTATTGGGCTGTTTTGAAGGGGTGTTGGGTTGCAACATAGAAGAGGCCTTTGCGGATACCCGGTTAACCATTGGAGCAACAAACGGCCTCCAAATGGAACGAAGCTTGACAGGTGGTCTACCGGTGGTGTACCAAGGCCACTTGGCAAACCTCGGTCCATTCCGAGAATGTTTAACACCCGCTCACGAAAAGAGTCAAGAGGGGTGCGCCGGTGCATGTGGGAGTGCCGGATTGCAAAACGGACAACGGGGAAAATGCTCGGATGCATGAGACGAACATGTATGCAAATGAGATGCACATGATGACATGATATGAGATGCATGACATGAACAAAAATGCAAAACTAAAGACAAAACCCGACCACGAAGGGAATATCATAACACATAGCCGAAAATGGCAAGAGTTGGAGTTACAAATATGGAAAATTACATCCGGGGTGTTACATCCACCGACCTACTTCTTCCTCCTATATATACCCACGTACCCCAAGAACATCAAAAGCGACCACGAAAAACTATTTCCACCACCGTAACCTTATGTATCTGCGAGATCCCATCTTGGAGCCTTCGCCGGCGCTTCACCGGAGGGGGAATTGACCACGGAGAGCTTCTACATCAACACCATAGCCTCTCTGATGAGTTTTGAGTAGTTTACCACAGACCTTCGGGTCCATAGTTATTAGCTAGATGGCTTCTTCTCTCTCTTTGAATCTCAATACCATGTTCTCCTCGATCTTCTTACAGATCTATTCGATGTCACTCTTTTTGCGGTGTGCTTGTCGAGATCCGATGAATTGTGGGTTTATGATCAAGTTTATCTATGAGAAATATTTGAATCTCCTCTGAATTCTTTTATGTGTGATTAAGTTATCTTTGCAAGTCTCTTCGAATTATCAGGTTGGTTTGGCCTACTAGATTGATCTTTCTTGCAATGGGAGAAGTGCTTAGCTCTGGGTTCAATCTTGTGGTGTCCTTTCCCAGTGACAGGAGGGGCAGCAAGGCACGTATTGTGTTGTTGCCATCGAGGATAAAAAGATGGGGTTTATATCATATTGCATGAGTTTATCCCTCTACATCATGTCATCTTTCTTAATGCGTTACTCTGTTCTTATGAACTTAATACTCTAGATGCATGCTGGATAGCGGTCAATGTGTGGAGTAATAGTAGTAGATGCAGGCAGGAGTCGGTCTACTTGTCACGGACGTGATGCCTATATACATGATCATGCCTAGATAATCTCATAATTATTCGCTTTTCAATCAATTGCTCGACAGTAATTTGTTCACCCACCATAATACTTATGCTATCTTGAGAGAAGCCACTAGTGAAACCTATACCCCCCGGGTCTATATTTATCATATAAGCTTTCAATCTACTTTTATTTGCATCTTTACTGTTCCAATCTATATTATAAAATACCAAAAATATATTTATCTTATCATATTATCTCTATCAGATCTCACTTTCGCAAGTGGCTGTGAAGGGATTGACAACCCCTTTATTGCGTTGGTTGTGAGTTCTTGTTTGTTTGTGTAGGTGCGTTGGACTTTTGAGGAGCCTCCTACTGGATTGATACCTTGGTTCTCAAATTGAGGGAAATACTTACGCTACTATTGTTGCATCACCCTTTCCTCTTCAAGGAAAATCAACGCAAGCTCAAGACGTAGCAGGTTGCCGAGAGCGGCAAACACTCAGGCAGCATGTCTGCATTTGTCCCTTTTATATCTCCTTGGCGACATTTTCCTATGTGAGCACAGGAAATGTAGACCTGCTCATTCTCATTTGCGTTGTCGCCCGAAAACCGTCACTTTCTTTCCTTTTTCAACCAAGAGACAGGTCCTTTTCCCCCACCCTTCGCCATCCACCATGCTTTCTTCGTCTTTTCAACCAAGAGACCGGTTGGGTAGCCAGTATCTACTACTTTCCCCCGTTTCCTCTTAGAACCAAGTCCTAGATTCATGCTACAGCTTTCCCACTTCCTTCCCTGTTTGAACCAACTCTTAGAGTCGACTTTATGAACTAGCTTTACCTCTAATCATAGTAAAAGTCTAGGTGGATTTGGAATAGCGGACGGAAGTAGGAAAAGATCCACACGAAGCCAAGTGGGGAGCTAGGGTAGTAGAGCAAGGCAGGTTTCAAAGGAATATATACCTGAGGGTCGTCGGCATGTGGCAAAGACGACATCGGGAGGCCGCACCTTGGCCACAATACCACAGGGAGGAAGAAGGGGTCAGAGGCCCTCCCGAGCTGGTGCTCTCTCAGAGAGAACGGCATGGCCGCCGATCAGGATGCGCGGGCAGCCGTTGGTCTCCTCCCTCGCCGTTGACGACAACGTGAACGATGCACCTACAACCCTGCCCCGGTCGAGGTTGTCCGGCCAGATTTGTGACCAGCCGTGAGCAGAGAGAGAGTGTGGCCACCTATGTCTTGCTTAGATCTGGAGAGCATGAGAGAGTGAATGAGAGGAACCCTAGTAAACCAAGCGCTAAGGCTCCTGCTTATATATATATAGTGGAGTGATTTTGTTGTACCAGCTTCAAAAAAATGCGCTCCTATGTGTACCCGCGAGTGGGTGTGAGAGAACTAGTGCATGCATGCACCGCTTCTCTTCGTGAGAGTAAAATATACTATGCCCAAAGAACGTTCTCCACAAGAGTAATAATATAAGTGTGTGATGTGTGAGCTAAAATAAAATGTGCGGGAGGTCTTTTGTTTTTTAGAAGTTCTGAGGGTAGGGTGTGAAGAGCACATATGTGTGTGACGTCTACCTACAGATAGACAGTGGGTGCGAGAGGACTCGAGAGAGTCGTGACTCATGAGGGTGCGTGTGCGTGAGAGAGAGGGGGCACGTATCAATGCAATGCATGTGTTCGTAAATCATTATCCGACAAATGTTCGCCACAAGCCTTTTCCTGACGAATGCCATAAGAACCGTTAGATTGGCATCCGACAGTGTCAATTTAGCCATGTCATTTAACAGAACAACCACTCCTCCTACACACAAATCTTCCACGTGCATGCTAGCAACTGCCGTATGCTCCCTCCATTCCAAAATGCAGTGCATATAGCTTTATTAAAAATTCAAACCTCGCAAACTTTTACCGAGTTTTCATGTACCAAATTACACATGTAGAATACCCAGTATATATCATTTCATTCATCTTCGAGATGTAACTATAAAGATGGGGGAGGAGTCTACAAAGAAAGATCATCGTATCACCTAGAGCAATTTCAACCATCGTTTGGTGGGGAGGAATATCGTAGGAACTCTATATGATATGATTTTTATAGAATTTTTTCCTTTGGAGCCAATTGGTTCATAGGAATAGATTCATATACTCCACATTTCGAAGGAAAAAAAACATGATATCATCTTTATAGCTTTAGAGTCACTTGGTTCATATGAATAGATTCCTATACACCCATAATTTCAAAGGAAAATAAACATTAGTGTATATTCAATAGAAAAGTTCCTATGATATGAACCAAATTACATCTCTTTTCTAATCCCTCCTCCTAGGAATTGAGATACATGTCATCTCTAGATTCAATAGAAAAGTTCCTATGATGTGAACCAAATGACATCTCTTTTCCAATCCCTACTCATAGGAATTGAGATACTCCATGTCATCTCTTTCCCTACAACTTCCATGTATACATCTTCTATTCCTACTAGTTAGTTTCACATGCTTCGCATGTTTGTGCACATGTAAATGCACGCTTGACTGAATTATGTACGGTAGATCAAACTGCACAAGTTCTCCTCTTATATACTACATAGTACATTTCTCTTCCTACTCATCTATGGCAGCCTCATGCTAGGTAACGGAACTAGCATGGATGCGGTTCGAACTTCTCGCCACACATGGATGTTTGTGTCTATTGGTGACGATAGGAAGAGGGGTGTGAGGGGCTAGTGCATTCTTTTTAAAAATAGAAAGAGGTCAGTGTTGATTCACGGTTGTTTCTACAACAACCTAGAGAAATGTGCTTTGTACTATAGCCACAAATCCAAGCATCATGGGCCATCAAATGTGTCCAATCAACGATAGACACTACAAAAAAATACACTTCCGTGATGATACGTGTTTGTCACAGTAGGTCGCGTTTTTTGTCATGCATGTACATCCATGACGATTTTATGACAGAATCAAGATAATCATACCTGTGCTGTCGTAGAAGTGTTCCATGACATTACCAAAATTATCATCACAGAAGTGTCCACTTCCATGACGATAAATCGCGCGTCACAGAAGTGCTTTCGTCAAGGGTGACCGACACGTGGCATCCACCGTAACGGAACGCCGTTAAGCTATAGGGTCGGGTTTTGGATCCAATAACCCGTTAATAGCCCTGACCAATGGGGATTTTCCACGTGTAAAATCATCATTGGCTGGAGGAAACACGTGTCGGCTCATCGTTGGGACAGATGTCATCCACTCATTGGACGGAAGGCGCCTATGATACGTCGACACGTGGCACAACCCAACAGAGGCCCATTCCTGTGAAAAGGCTGGCCCGTTTGACTTGGGAAAAAGGTGGCGGGCCGGCTCATGGAAAGCCTGTTAATGGCATGTTTGCATATAGCCCATTTACACCCGCTAACCCAAGGCCTGTTACGCCCTATCCGAATTAGGCCCAGTAGCGTCATCATGGCCATCCAATATGATTCCAGCCCGTTTTCACTTCTGGCGCATGTATGGCCCATGACGTCTTTCGGCCCATATGAGGCCCTATGTAACTGTTGGCCTATTAACGGCCCGTGGAGAAACTGGCACGTAATGAACAGTGTATCACTTTACACCCATTAACGGCCCGTGGTGAAACTTGCCCATAATGAACAGTGTATCACTTTATACCCATTAACGGCCCGTTATTCCGTTGGGCCGTTTCCAGCCCATGTTATCTTTTGGCCTTCTCAGAGCCCATTTATTCTTGGGCTCATTTCCAGCCCATGTTATCTTTTGGCCTTCTCAGAGCCCATTTATTCTTGGGCTCATTTCCAACATTCGTTTACTTACGGTCTGTTACTATCATTTTCTGCTTGTGGGCCAAATTCAGCCCGTGGTTACAGTCGGCCCGTTTGTGGTCCGTTAATACGTTGGGCTGTTTTCATAGCGTCATCAAATATGGCCTATTAACGATGGCCCATTATGGTCGGCCCATGAACGGACGATTCCAACTTTAGCCCGTTTACGGCCATAATGCGGTCTGTTTGGCATGTTTAGCCACTCGATCATACGGCCCGTATAAGGCCCATTGATGATACACCCCGCAGAAGGCCCATTGTTTCTACGGACCGTAGGAGGCCCATTATTTCTACGGCCCGTAGAAGGCCCACTGTTTCTACGGCCAGTAGGAGGCCCAGTGTCACTACAGTAAATATTAGCCCATGGATATTGTGGCCTAGTTTTAAAAGTTAGGTTATTGCAGCCACTAGCAAACCGTGGAAAAAGAACTGCAATGACTACAAGAAAACAAATAAACAAGACAACAAGGAAATAAATAAGCAAGCAACTAACGCTAGGCTATCACGGCTATTACACAAATTACATCCACTGGGCATCAAAGTTCGCCACCAGTGCAAATATAGGGAATAAAGCAACATATCATATACACTGGTTGTCAAAGTTGGCGACCAGCGCCAATAAACGCCGCAACAAAACAAATCCAGAACTGAAACCACTTCAGAAGATCTCTAGAAACAATATCCTAGGTACCCATAATGCTGGCAAGATGCTTAGCAAGCTTACTAACTTTCTCTTGTTTGGCTCTTAAATCCTCCAACGCTTGCTGTTGCACCAGAAAATATGCATTTGAATTCTACAGGGACTTCCTCAGTCCTTCAGCTTCCTGTTGTAGCACATCTGATCGATGTCTTTCAACTTGAAGTTGAGACTCAAGAAGACGAACTGATATAGGCAGCGAGTTCGAAGAGCTTGTGCCAGCAGAAGTGGCCAGTAACTCGAACACTACATCAAGACATGACTTTTGGGTTCCCTCACTGTCATCAAGATAGTTTTTATCAGCTTTCTTGGATACCAACAGGGATGTCTCACTATCTTGAACCTTATCTGCATTACTTCCTTTTCCATTGGATAACGCGGTACTGTTCTCCAATATTTTCTCCGCATTCCAAAAGAGAAACAAGCAGACACATCACATGTTTACCATGTTGTATATGAAACTCATTTTGGTAAATGAGTTCAGTATTAAAGTGGACAGGATAACAGCATGAAACAAACATATATATATGTACCATGGTCACTTTATGGTCTATATCATAAGTGTGGGTAACTATAGAGCAATAACAACACTTGTAATGTGCATGACATGAGAATATAACTGTTTATTCAATTGAAACTGAAATCAACATAGAGCAGGTTACAACAGCAAACCAGTTAAAGAAACAGGTTTAAAACATATCTGTTGCGCCATTGGAGTGTCAATTCCATCCTTCAAAATTGAAAATAGTTGGTATGAGTAAATACAGTAATGCAAGAGCAAAGGAGTATGAACCATAGCTACAGAACCTCACCTGAGAACAAATCTTCTTCTCCTTTAAGCGTTGATTTGGGATACGGAGTGGTGGTCCTCGTGCTTTGGGCACTGCAGTTCCCTTACTAACTCCTCATGTTTGGGTGATCTATGGTGGAGACGGTGTTGTGTCAACTGGAACTGGGTTACTATCTGTCGGGGTTGGGGTTAGAAGGGGTGTAGCTGGTTCTCTGTCCAACTGGGTAGGGGTACAATCTACGAGAGTCTGGGTTATGTGTGATGGATCTGGTCCTTGGGCAAGTACAATCATGGTTCTATCTGCATCAACTGGTAGCACTATCTTTTCTGAAGACCGTGTTGTTACTCCCTTAGATACTGCCATCACGCTCTCCAATTCAAATGGCTGATAAACAAGAAAAGTAATTGAAAGTATAGAAATTTTATGATAGACAGGTGCAATTGATAGTGGGGAGTAAAAGAGGGCATGAAATAATTCATATTTATGTTGTCTAACCAAACATGATAGCATGACACAATTTCACATATATGTTGGCTAACTAAATAGGATAGCATGACACAATTTCACATTATGATGGCTAACTAAAAAAGATGGAAAGACATAGTTCAAAATATGAGACTATGTAAACAGGATGACATGACATAACTATATAATGTGTTTATTAAATAGGTTGGCATGCCATAATTCACATACATTCACGGATAGAATGCCATAATTCAAAATATGATGCCTGTAAACACTAAGCATGATGAAATGATATAACTGTGATGCCCCCGATTCAATCGTACACTAATCATGCACGCAAACATGTACGATCAAGATCAGGGACTCACGGGAAGATATCACAACACAACCCTGAAAACATAAATAAGTCATACAAGCATCATAATACAAGCAAGGGGCCTCGAGGGCTCGAATACAAGTGCTCGATCATAAACGAGTCAGCGGAAGCAACAATATCTGAGTAGAGACATAAGTTAAACAACTTGCCATAAGATGGCTAGCACAAACTGGGATACAGATCGAAAGAGGCGCAGGCCTCCTGCCTGGGATCCTCCTAACTACTCCTGGTCATCGTCAGGGGCCTGCACGTAGTAGTAGGCACCTCCAAGTAGCAGTAGTCATCGTCGATGGTGGCGTTTGGCTCCTGGGCTCCAGCATCTGGTTGCGGCATCCAAGAAGAAGAGGAAAACGGGGGAAAAGAGAGAGAAAAGCAACCGTGAGTACTCATCCAAAGTACTCGCAAGCAAGGAGCTACACTACATATGCTTGGGTATATGTGTAAGGAGGCCATATCAGTGGACTGAACTACAGAATGCCAGAATAAGAGGGGGATAGCTAGTCCTATCGAAGACTACGCTTCTGGCAGCCTCCGTCTTGCAGCATATAGAAGAGAGTAGACTTAAGTCCTCCAAGTAGCATTGCATAGCATAATCCTACCCAGCGATCCTCCCCTCGTCGCCCTGTGGAAAAGCGATCACCGGGTTGTCTATGGAACTTATCTGGGTGTGTTTTATTAAGTATTCGATTCTAGTTGTCATAAGATCAAGGTACAATTCCAAGTCGTCCTTTTACCGAGGGACACCACATAACCCAACACGCTCGATCCCATTTCGCAGGACACACTTTCCTGGGTCATGCCTGGCCTCGGAAGATCAACACATCGCAGCCCCACCTAGGCACAACAAAGAGGTCATCACGTCGGTCTAAATCCTATGCGTGCAGGGGTCTGGGCCCATCGCCAATTGCACACTTGCATGTTGCGTGGGCGGCCGGAAGCAGACCTAGCAACCTCCATTACAAAGGAAGTCACGTTACGCGGTCCAATCTGGTGCACGCCGCTTTGTCGCTGATGTCAAGAAGGCTTCGGCTGATACCACGATGTCGAGTGCCCATATCTTTCCCGCGTAGTTGGTTAGTGCGTATAGGCCAGTGGTCAGACTGAGATCAAATACCAAGATCTCGTTAAGCGTGTTATTATGAAGCAACCGCGAACGTTGACCAGGGCCAGGCCCACCTCTCGCCTAGGTGGTCTTAACCTGCCCTGTCGCTCCGCCACAAAGATCCACACAGAGGGCCGTCGGGACAAAGGTCCTTTCAGCCCCCAATCCGTGAATCACTCGCGGGTACTCCTCGAGCCGACCCGACTTTAGTCACCATATGTAGTATGTATATATGTATAGTATACACCCGTGATCGCCTCCCGAGTGATCACGGCCCAATAGTATAGCAAGGCAGACTGACAAGAATGTAGGGGCAATGATGATAAACTAGCATCCTATACTAAGCATTTAGGATTGCGGGTAAGGTATCAATGACTGTAGCAACAATGACAGGCTATGCAACAGAATAGGAGTAACCAAACACTAACATGCTACACTACTCTAATGCAAGCAGTATAGAGAAGAATAGGCGATATCTGGTG
>NC_057807.1:152590365-152591823 GCF_018294505.1 Triticum aestivum
CACACGGACATCGACACCGGTCTCAGAGTCTACCGGAAAGAAGTAACGGAGGGGGAACACAATAAATAATAGAGCAAGCAAATGTAATATAAAGCAAGACGCGGCAATATGCGGTGCTAGGGGTGACCTAACGTAGTGGTAGGTGATACTGGCGAAGGGGGAAAACATCCGGGAAAGTATTCCCGGTGTTTCGCGTTTTCGGACAAACGGACCGGAGGGGGAAAGGTCCATGTTTGCTATGCTAGGGATGTCTGGTAGACGAACAGGCTGCTTATTCGGATTCGTCCCGTCGTTCTGAGAAGCTTTCATGTACAAAGTTTTTCCATCCGAGCTACGGTTTATTTTATATGATTTTCTAAAGTTTTAATCATTTTCTGGTTTTAATTATTTATTTAAATCCAACATTATCCAGAACAGTGCATGCTGATGTCATCATGACATTATCATGACGTCAGCATGACGTGAGCAGTCAACAGAGGTGTTGACGGGGTCGCTGACGTGTGGGTCCCACTGGTCATTGACTTAGTTAACTAAACAGGATTAGTTAATTTAATTAAGGTGATTAGGTTAACTAGGGCTTAGGTTAAACTAATTACTGTTTATTTAAAGTAACAGGTTAATTAGATTAATTAATTAGGATTAATTAACATAATTAACTTAGTTAATTAATTAATTACATTTATTTTTATTTTTATTATTTTTTTCTAATTCTTTTAATTCTATTTTTTACACGTTCTGTGGGCGGGGCCCATATGTCATAGGCCCCAGGGGGCCTAACGGGCGTGGCCCGAACGGGCGTGCAGGCACTAGCGGGCGCCCGAGCGCTAACGGGCGCTGGAAGCGGGCGCGGCTAGGCTGGCCCTAAGCGCTGGCCGGGGCAGAGGTGAGCGCCGTGGGGGAGCAGGGGGCATGCGGCGTGGGGTTCCGGCGGCCTATGGCCGGTCAGAGCAGGGGGGCGCAGTGGAGGCGAGGTGGCGCGGCCGGACGAGGACGGCGTCGGAGCGTGGGGCGGCTGGCGCGGCCGCGGAGTGCAGAGGCACGATGGCCGGGGCGAACGCGAGCTCGGGCAAGTTGGGGGCGGCGTGTACAGCTAGCGAATGACGTCGAGAGAGAGAGAGAGAGGAGGAAGCGGTGGCTGACGTTGAGCCCGTAGAGGTGCAAAGCGGGCCCGGGGGAGGCTCGACGGCAACGAAATCGGCGACGGCGCGCGGGTGGCCGAAGGTTGAAGAAGACGTCGACGAGCTCGATGCAGAGGCACTCCTGCTCAGGTGACTCGTCGGGGAGGAAGAGGAGGTCGAAGCGGCGTTGGGCGATGGGGGAAGCGGTGGCGGCCCGGTGACGAGGGGCGACGGAGAGGAGAAGAGGATGGGGCAGTCCGGTGGGGAGGCGGCGCTGTCGGGGTGGCTTCAGGCGAAGGCGTCGACGTCCAGGGGCGGCGGGGTCGATGGGCGACGCGAT
>NC_057807.1:152592191-152610806 GCF_018294505.1 Triticum aestivum
CGGCCCGTTCGGGCGGCACAGGCCAGCTGGGCCACGAGGCCCAGCAGGGGGGGGGGTCTGTTGTTCCTTTTTTTTTATTCTTTTCTGTTTTATTTTTGTTACATTTTATTTTAGTTTTAGTAGAAATTATCACTAACACCTAACTTGTTACTTTTAAATAAACTACTGTTATAAAATTTAGAAGGCACTTATTAATAGTTTTAGCTATTGTTTATTCATTTTAGATTATTTAACATTTTATAGAAGTGTGGTCTCTCCACCATAATTACCTATGCATTATTAGGCTCCACCCGAACATTTAGTTTTAATATTTGAAAACCTTTATTGTTTTCCTTTATTTTAATTTTGAAATTTGAACCGGTTTCGAACTAACGCGAGATTAGTAACAGTAATCAAGGTGATGTGGCATCATTAGTAGAGGTTCACTGTAGCTTGATTACCCGGGCGTCACAATAAATATATCTTTATTAAATGGGTTGCCATGCCATAATTCAGATAGATGATGTGTATGTACTATGTAAACATGATGGCATGATATAATTCAAATATATGATTTATATAGTAAGCAAGTAAGCAGATAGAAATCCATATATGATGTAAAAACTAAGCAATGCAAGAGAACATGCATGACATGGGTAATATAACACTGGGAAGTTTGAGCCTAGACCTCAGGGGGGAAATAGGACTCGTCATCAGTCTTTGAATCCTCCTTTCAGGATCTCTGTGTAACCAGCAAGATGTATGCTTCAGCAGGTAGCATTGTCTGCTCTGAAAACCTTGTTTTCACTCCAGATACTTCCATCACCGCTTCAAATGGCTGATGCAAAGGAAGAGTAGTTGAATATACAAACGTTGTCGACAAATGGAACACGTAATACAAAAAAATGATAGCATGATATAATTCACATACATGATGATTGGCTAAACATCATGGCATTGCATAATTCATATATATAATGCTTTTGCAACAAGATAGCATTGTATAATTCACATATATAATGTCTTGCAACAAGATGGCAATGCATAATTCACATATATGGTAATTAGACACTGAACAGGTGGCATACACACAAAGCATGTCTAAACTAATCAAATGACATAGCAATGCGAGACACCATACGCACGATATGAGCAACATAACCCTGCCAAGTTAGAGCATACACCTCGGGGGGGGGGGAATAGGACTGGTCATCTGTCTCTGAATCCTCCTCTGAGGAGCTAACCGTAACCAGCGAGATATGCGCTTCGTCGGATAGCATAATCTGCTCTGAAGACCTTGTTTTCACTCCAGAATTTGCCATCGCCGTGTCAAATGGCTGATGCACACGAAGAGCAGTTGAATGTACTAACATTGTTGACAAATGTAATATGTAACGAAAAAAAAGGATGGCCTGATATAATTTACATATAAGATGACTGGCTAAGCAGGATGTCATTGCAAAATTCACATATATGATGCCTGTCTAAACAAGATGGCGTTGCATAATTCACATAAATGATGAATAAACTAAATAGATGGCATTCGCACAAAGGATGTCTAAACTAAGCAGATGACATATTTGATGTATAAAGTAAGCAATGCAAGACACCATATGCATGATATAACCAACATCAGCATGCCAAGTTAGAGCAAAGACCTCAGGGGGTAAATACGAGTTGTCTTCTCCTTCTAAATCCCCCTTAGAACATATATCTTCCTCTCGATTACAATCCAAAATGCATGGAGGGGGGCTGCCTTTGCGCCTACCATGGAGCGACGTCTGCATGAAATTTTATTGCCACGCAAGGCTCGTCTCTTTTGCTCTACATGTTCAGTTCCATTGTTTACAATAACTGTCATGCACAGGCATAAAACATAGTGAGATTATGTAAGGAGCGCATGCAGAAATCCAGAGTGATGGTAGCAACCTGGGGATAGACCCAAAACCAATAATAGAAGGCAGATAATGGCTTCAGTTAAAAAATACAGATAATGGCTTCTTTACTGTTTGTTTCCCACCCAACATGAAACTCATAGTAGACACCGGAGATTAACCAGATAGTAGATAGATACTATTGATAGCGGCCCCGATATGTACCCCACAACCATTTAAAAACTCAAGTTTGACCATTAGTTTGGAGCTGACTCAGAGTCTAATCGGTGAACAGGACGATAAAGTAGCATGTAATATTAAGCGATGCATAACGTAAGCAGACAAGAAAGAGTGCGACCTGTCTTGCGGACCCGTGTAGTCCTCGAGGTCATCTGCTCGGTTGATGATGGTAATGCAGTTTTCATGGCTGCCAGCAGTGGGGAAGAAGATCTGAGGCGACAAAAGACAGTCTGGAGGCCGGATCCCTGCTGTCCTGGACCCTTCTGTCGTTGGAGCAGCTGAGCTGGGGTGGACGACGGCGCAGCAGGAGCGGGACAAACCACACAAGCTTTTCTTTGACAACTATCTGTAAGAGAAGTAATTCTGTAAGGGCTCGTTTGAATTGGAGGATTCCAACAATGCAGGGATAGGAAATAGACAGGAATAGGATAGGAATGCACGTGCAAAATAGAGAATTTAAAAACACAAGATTTCTGCCAGTCTGGGTGTTTGATTCACAAAAATTGGAAGATCACAGGATGCAAAGAAGCATGGTGAGATTAAGTCAAACCACAAGAAAATGTACGGTTATAATGCTATTATGCTACTATCTCTTAGTCTTGTGCTTCATGAATAGGAATTTGAAAAGGAGGACAAGTGAAAATTAAAATTCCTACATTTTTTCTTTCAAGGAGACAATAAAGGAAAAAATCCCTGTGCTCAGTGAACAATATATATAACATGTAGAGTAAAAAAGAGATGCAACAAGTGTACAACCTCTTTGGCGAAGCCATGTCGATCTCAGCGTGATTGGGTTGGCCGGTGAGGATGCTCCGGCTGACTTTGCTGTCAGAGGAGGGGAAGAAGATCTTAGGCGTCTGGAGATGGAGCCCGAGGTACTGCTCTGCTGTGATGGAGGGTTTCGTCATTGGAGCAGCTCCGGTGAGTTATATGACGCCGAGGCTGAAGCAGGACAAGAGAGACAATGAACAACATTAACCTGAGTGGAATTCTAATAGCATCTCCAATACATGACGTAAAATACACAACCACAAAGTGCTACATGTAAAATACATCAGCCGCTCAACTCTGAACTTAACTGTCGAAACTGAACTTAACTGTCGAAACTGAACTTAACTGTCGAAACTGAAGTTTGCTGTCGAAACTGAATTTTGCTGTCAAAACTAAACGCACTAGCAAGGTGAGGCTACACGTCAGTCGACTGACTTTTTCATCTCTGGTCAGTCGATTTTGCAGCCGTTGGATACGAAATCAAGTGCCTGCGGTTCATCTTCAACCTCCACCCCCCTGAGCCGCCAGCCACCAGCAGCCAAACAGCAGCCCCCCGCCGCCCGCGGCCGGCGGTGCGCCGCCTCGCCCGCCCCGAAAACACTCCCCACCGCCGGTCCGCCACCGCCCCGGCCATCCCTCTAGCCCCCCCATGCCGAGCTTTTTCTCCGGCGATCCCCACGCCAACGCCCCGCCACTGCCGGCGAGCACCGCCCCCATCCTGAACCCTAAGATAGATAGTGGGGTACCTCCCCGGCGAGCCCCCCTCCATGCTACGGCTGGTTCTTCCTTCACCCCTGCGATCGCACCCCTTGAAAATTGATTGACCCAAAAGTCGATTCAGTCGACTGAAGTGTAGCCAAATCGGAGCAACATCGCAAGCAAGAGCAAGAGCGAGAGCAGTAGCGCGAGCAAGAGCAGTAGCAAGAGCAGACCAGGCAGGGGACCGAGAGCAAGAGCAGAGCAGCAGTGCAAGCGAGAGCTAAAGAAGTAGCAGCTCCTACTGATGTGGATGTCGCCGCCGAGAGAGCTACGCCATGGAGGAAGTGGCCGGCGACACCGCCGTGGATGGAGCCGCGCCGTGTCGGCTCGGGACCGAGCGCCGGCAGCACCATGAGATCGAATCAAGAAGAAAATGCGGCGATTAGTGTACAACCTCTTTGGTGGCGTCGATTAGGCCGTAGCTTCATCCAAGGAAATGGTGATGATGATGCTCTTCCGGTGGTGTAGGTGAACACGGCGGTGTGGGAATGGAGGTGGCGCGAAAGACGAGGGGAACATCGGGGCAGCTCCTTGGAGGTGGAGTACGGGGTGGCTGAACCGGCGGGATGATGAGATCGACGACGAATCCTCATCCGGTATGGTGGATGAGGGACATCGAGGTGTTGCTGTGGACGACGTCGTCGGGGAAGAGGCTCCGGCTAGGTGGCGGACGGAGCAGGGTGTGGGGTTTCGTCGTGGGTTTTCGCGGCCTCGGTGTACGAATGGGTGGGCGGATGGGATGGCAGTGGGGAACCATGCCTTAGAGACGCGCTTGTCCAAAATCTGGGGTAAGTTACAATAGTACCCCCCACCGATTTGAGGCGGTTCTTTCGATTCAGGGGTACAACGGGCATTTCGCGTGTCGAGATTTCACAGGAGGTGGGAGTTTTCGCGCGCGTTGTAGTTTCGGAATAGCAAGGCGCGGGTTGAGATGGAGGGAGTTGTGGGAGCACAACGAGACAAAGATATATCTTAAATATTTCGGGCTAACAAGGCACGGGTTGAAATTTCCGGACAAGCCTAACGTGTACTGTACCAAATCAATGCGCACTACCAATGTCATTCAAAACTTTGAATTCATGTTATGTTCAATTAAAATATTTCGCTACGTGTATAATGCATGCAACCTACTACTCAAATGAACGTTTTAGTGCATTCCAAACGTATATACTACCGCTTTAATATGAACTAAATTTGAATAAGATCTACAGTAATGATTGTTGTGAAGTCAAAGCATTTGAATTCGTTTCTCTGTTTTAATAAGATCTACAATCATCATTATTGTCAAGTTAAACCATCGTTTGTGTATTATCTTCACAGCACACCACATGATTTGTCTCGAGTTACATATGAACTATGTGTACTATACTCGAATTAGATTTTTTGAATCCAGTTTATTTTGATTTCAAATTACATTACATTTCTAGCTCTAGCTAGATCTCCATAATCTAAACCATGTCTCATATGTATAATGTGTTTATCACATTATGTATGGTGCCCCGCCCCATATGCCTACAATTATTTGGATGTGAGTTGCAAACACCACACATTACCACAAATTCAAATAAAATGTGAGAATGTTCGATATATAGTATTGTTTAGATTGCTCGATATTTAGTTGTAAGCTGCAAACACCACACATTATCACAAATTCAAATAAAATGTGAGATTGTTTGATGTATAGTATGGTTTAGATTGTTCAGCATTTAGCCGTGAGTTGCAAGCGCCATGCATTATCACATTATGGTATAACATGTGCACAACACGTGTATCACTGCTATATTCATGCATGCAATGTTTAAAACACTATGATGTCCTATTCAAATATATGAATCTGCTTTCATATCAAATTATGATCTTTGTTAGTCTCTTACACCCACATAATCCTCTAACCTTTGTAGCTACCACTAACTTTCTCTCGTGCATGCACACACCCTCCTCGCCCTCCCCATCCTCGGCATTCTATCCACCGGGCACATTCATTTTTTTCTTTAGGTCGTCCTCCCAGAGTCTCCAGAACTCCTTTCCGACACACACTGATCGATAAACCTCTCCAGCGATGCCTGCCTACAACATACACACACACCTTCAATCTCCTCCTTTATGTGTCCTTGCCTCGTGTCTCTCATACGGTCAGACACACGTGTAAACTCTTGCCCCTCTTTTCATCGATCTCACAACCGCACACTCCTCCAATATCTAGCGAGTAGTTGGGCCTCTCGCACCACCTCCTAGCTCCATTCTCTCTGTCTATCCATCTCGCTGGGCCTTATTTGCCTCTAACAAATGGACGTACACCGACCGATCTCTAGCTATACATATAGCTAGCTAGGCCCTTATAACTCGTTTTTACCCACACGTCGATCCATCTACCTCATTAGTTGTGTCTCTCCCTTCCTCCGACAAACAACAATTGATCTATAGATCTAGTTAGGTTTGCTTACCAAACACATGGTTCCCCTTCATCATCCATGGATGCGTCTCGATAGATCTATCACGCACAGGCACACACAGAAACACATCCCCACTGTTATTGATAACATTGCAGTTCCACCCTCAGTTTGTCTAGTAGGCCTCTCCAAACTTCTCCAAGAAGCAACTCCATCACCCATCCAGCACTCTACCCCTCTCCCTCCCTCTCCCTCCCTCTCTCTATCCTCTCTCTCTCTGTCCCATCATATTTCCCTTCCTTCAGTTATGTATGGATGTCGATCGATCTCCCTCAAGACATAGCTGGGTCTCTCCTTCTCAACACATATACAAGTCGTTCTACCTCTATAGTCAGCCCTCTGCCTACCCCTCCCCCCACCCCATCCCCCCCCGAACACATCGATACATCGAGCGCTCTAACCATGTCCCCCTGCCACACACAAACTTGACATGTGCCCTCTAACGTTCCGGTAGGCCAGTCGCGCTATATCTTTGACTTGCACACACACACAATTTTGATGGCTCTCTTCATCGATCTCGCACCCATCCACTTCATCCTCTCTTCGACTCTATCAATAGCTATGACCCCTCCCTCTCTTCTCGTGGATTGCCTGACCCTCTATGTATGATATGGATAGGCCTCCATTTCACACACATTGCATGCAAAATTTTGTTTGAGATGTCATCGACACATATTCCCACAAGTAATTCATGAAATGAACCCCACCCCCACCCCAAAACAAGAAACACTCATGAACGCCGTTTGTATCTCTCACACACACCCACGTAGGTGGGGGACGTGCACGAAGAGAAGAGGTGCATGCACGCTGCACGCACTCCCGTCTCTTTCCCAACCACACCCGCGCGGGTACACGGTGGAGCTCATTTCTGTATTGAAAAAGGCAGCCCACGTGGTAATTTGGACGTGTACTGGTTGTCCACTTGGTGGAGGGAGGATCGTCTACCACGGGTGAACAAACAAATTGTGACTTGACGCGTTATGTTAAATTAAAAAAAGAGGCAAACCATGTGGGGCCTACCTTAGAGGCAAGGCTCTATACACTGGAGTACTTTTGATGTGTCCCGTCAACTCGCTGAATGAGGAGAAGCTTGCTTAGTATGCCGTCTCCCCCGCCTACGGGCGCGGTGGCTCGTAGGATGAGGTGAAGCTTGCTCCGCCTTACGACCGCTCCCTCGCCCATGCGCGCGGTGGCTCGCAGGACAAGGAGAAAAAATTGCTACTCCCTCCGTTTACTCCTCATCCCTACTACCTTGGTTATAGAGATTATATCATATTGTTTGGAATATATATGTCCTTTAGTAGATTTCAATATGAACTACTAGTACATACTCCAAACACTGATGTATATAAACGTATTTTAGAGTGTAGATTCACTCATTTTGCTCTGTATGTACTCTCCCTCATCCCTCGACCCTCGCCCACGTGGTCGACGTGCAGCAATTCATTCGGTCACATATAGCCAGAACGATATATAGTGCACTACCATTATTGCTCGACTTCTCGAAGAGGCGAAGAGCCAATCGCAAGGTTGATATTTTAGAGATGCCAAGCGCAAGGTTATAGGAGAACGAGTAGTAGGTGCCGCATCATTTATAAATAAAGTTTTTTTCTTCAGTGGCACGTACGCAATATGATAGGTTCATATGGCTAGAAAAGGAAACCGCTCCACTATATACATAGTCAGGACGGGCCAGCCCACACTGTTGTTTGCTGGGGTTGCTCTCTTCACACTCTCTCACACAAAACGATTGTGGCCACATCTCTAACATCCTGGCGGATCATGTCCGCTTGGGGAAGGGGTGGATGCTTAGTGTAGATGCAGCGGCCGTCGCTGACAGCGAAAACCCACTTTCAGCACATCCCGAGCAGGGGTCCCCGCTGTTCTCTCTCATAAAGCCGATGAGGTTGCCTTCATCCCTTGCTCACTGCCGCGACGTGGGCAGTTGCCGCCTCCCGCCGCCCTCCTCAAGGTTGAGCTACGTCCCTCAGGTACAACTCCCTTTAGAGCCGGCTTGCACCATTGCTCCAGCTGCCCACATCACTCCATGTGGATATTTCTCTACTTCTTTGCCCCGCACATACCTGATACCTCTACTGGCTTCTACGTACTGTATTTATGATAAGTTTATGTCTCATCAACTAGTCCCAGTAATCTTATTCTAGTCACGCTTCTTCAATATCTTTTCCAATTTTGGTCATCTCAATTTTGGTGAAACTGCACAAAATGATCCGATGGTCAAAAGGTTGCAAATTTCATTTCTTAGGAAGCTCGAACTTTGCCAGCAAATTGAAGACTGGTCAGGGTTCACGGTTCAAGGGCTAGGGACTGCATGAATCATTTTTTTCTTTAGCTGCCTCTCTTCCAAAATAAGTGTCAACTTTAGTAGTAGTACAACTTTTTACTAAAGTTTGCACAAAGTTGAGACACTTATTTTGGAACAGAGGGAGTACATATTTGCTATGTTATGTCAATCATTGAGATGCAATAGCATGCATGTTAGTCTCCTTTGTATTTGATGAAATGTTGCAACGGGCAACCTTGAACGCAAGATACATGTAACAGGAGCTGGAAGCTTCATAGCATTGTACAAATTTATCTCGCTGATAAATTACCGTACGTAGTACTATACTAGTACTTCCTCCGTTCCTAAATATAAGTCTTTGTAGAGATTTCACCATGAACCACATGCGGATGTATATAGATGCATTTTAAGTGTAGATTCATTCATTTTGTTCCGTATGTAGTTCACCTAGTGGAATCTCTACAAAGACTTATCTACTAGTAACAGCTAGCCCACACTACTAGGAATTCTCTATCCTATCCTTGAGCCACATCATCAGAATTGATGTAGCTTTTAGATGAAGTAAATTAGTCCATAATAGCCATCTGATCTAGACGTTGAGAGGCTCTGCAGTAAGCCATATGCAAGCATGCAGAAATACCATGGCACATGCATGTGAGTGGGTTTTAAATCACATCAACATGTCTACATGCAAGCACGCACCGGTAGCATGCATGTAAGTGAGCTTTTAAGTCCCATTAACCTGTCAAAAAGAAAAATATAATCCCATTATGCAGTAGGAGTTGGCTGATCTTTTTTCCTTATGTGGGATGATATAAATGATGATGGGAGTTTATTTAGTTTGGCTACCACATTTGTCATGCGGTTATAGAGTTTTTTTTAGTTCTATGAAATCGATAATTTTGCACAGAGAGATATACCGCTGTTCCGCGGCAACGTGCGGGGACTCATCTAGTAATATTTAGGAATGGATGGTGTACTATGTAAAGAGTTATGTGTCGCACAGTGATAGTGTGAGGTGGGCCATGTAATCACTGAGCCTGCGTGTTTTCAATGCTCTTGCACTCCTCCGCTGTAAGAATGGAGAAAATTGTAATCTAGTAGTAGTAGTACCTCCTTTCGCCGAAAGCGTGGGACATCCAGCAGTCCTACCACCTCAGTAATAAAGACCAATGAGTCGTCGAATCACATAGACCCAGCAGTAAGTTGGACGGACGAAGCAACCATCACTCTTGCGCTAGTGAGAGGTCGCGTCCACTCTGCCCGGGCATGAATGCAGCACTGATTCTTTGGAGCGGCACTGACTGTTTCGGGCGGGAAGCGCACACGGGCGATGGAGGGGCTTTGGGTGGGCCAGGCTGGTCAGGAGCTGGCGTGGCAGCTGTCCACATGTCCCTACCGGACACTCCCGGAAACGAGAGGATGCACCGACTGTTGCGGCTAAAATCGTACACTACACACCATCTCTCTGTAGGAGTAGGTCGATCTGTCGCACTCTCTAACACACACATGCTGTTAAACACACACACGCACACGCACGCACCTTGGTCCCGTTGCACCTTCTAACATGACTTATTACACCTAGATGGAGGGAGTAGTAAGTATACGAGATACGGTGGCACACTGACTTAAGTCGAATACAAGTGCCCAAGATTTGTGTGCATGTTATAATAAGGATTCACTTAAAATAGTATGTGAGCGAATAGAGGGATCAATTGGACAGTGTTCCCGAGCAATAGCGAGATGTGTGAGGTAAGATACACCGCTGGCACTTTTAATTTTCCTTATTAATTTTTTTGTTTCACCATCTGACTGGTGGGACCCAACGTACTACATGGAGAGTGGTAAGGTGACTAAGGCTGCATTATTTCTGCACCACTATGGATAGTCTTACCACCAAAGCCACATGACACGATTATGATTAAAATCCCAATGACTCACACACACACAAGAAAAACACGGCATGCTTGTCACACACGAATGCAGGAATGTATAAAAGGTTATTTTCCTCTCGTTGAACATAACGGGAGGGTTGTGTAGCTGGTTATCTTGTTCGCTCATCAAACTTGAGGTCTTGGGTTCGATAACTACACTTGAGCATAATTTTTGCCAGGAGGATTCTTTGACTGGTCAAAATGCTTTCTAGGGTTTGCATGCTTCACACTCTCTCTCTAGTATATATATACACGCTGGAGCCTCAGCGCTTGTAGTTGCTCTCTTCACACTCTCTCGCCCTCTCCCGCTGGAGCCTCAGCACTTGTAGTTGCTCTCTTCACACTCTCTCGCCCTCTCCAGATCTAAACAAGACTTCTTTGGCCTCTCTCTCCCCTCACTGCTGCTTAAAGAGCCGACAGGATCCGTCCGCCGGGAAGGGAAGGAGGCTTAACGCTGTCGCCATCAGCGAGGGAGGGTATCCACTACCAGCGCAGCTGTTCACTTTCCACCCAGCAGTGGCGTGGGAGGGCCTCCGACCCCTTCTTCTTTGCCGCCGTCCCGTCGCCCACCAAACCACGCCCCAAGAACCTTAAGGTATATTTTACATACTCCACATGCATTGCTCTAGCTGCATGTATACCATGAATATAGGATGTGGTTCAAAGAGGAAAGGAGTGGGGGGATGTAGTGGGAAAAGTTGTATATAACATGAATCTAGGACATGGTTCAAAGAGGAAATGAAGGGGGAAAGTTGTATAGCATGAATCTAGGACGTGGTTCAAAGAGGAAAGGAATGGGGGAAAGTAGTGGGGAAAGTTGTATCGCATGAATCTAGGACGTGGTTCAAAGAGGAAAGGAAGGGGCGAAAGTACTAGTTCAAAAAGGAAAGGAAGGGACAAGGCTGTAGTGTTTGAGCAGGACTAGATTTGCTGCGCTCACATAGGGAAAGGTGTCTAAAGATAACAAAACTGGGACCAACACAAATATGCTCCTTGGTTGTTTGTTCTTTTTTGCAACAGACTGTGCATGACCACAGTACATCAGTAGATGCACATGGTGCTGGTGCGTCCACTGTCCCATGCAACTCATTAGCTATTGTTAATCTAAGGCCCTGTTTGGTTAAAAATTCCCTAGTCCCTACCTGCTTGGTTCCATGGACTAAACATGGACTAGAGGTTATTAAATGATATGCTAAAAGACCATGTTACCCCTAGTAATGAACTAATAGAAACAAGGTGCGATGCGTGGCATGGGCAACTGTTGGAAAAAGTCCAAAAAAGACTCCCTCGGGGTCTTCTTTCTTTAGTCCCAAATGCCCACTTTTAGTCCCTAAAAGTCCCTCCTGTTTGTGTTAGATGGGACTGACACGGAGTTTTTTTAGTCCCTACACCAAAATGTCCCTGTAAACAAACACCCTCTAATAATGCCACTGGAAAATTGATGCAATGCCACAATTAAAAGCAAATTACATGTTTAATGAATTTTATTGTTAATATAATCTGTATGTTAATATTAATCAATGCCACCATTTGAGAAATGCAATTGTCTTGATTTCTTTCCCATTTAGATATGGTAGATGCTTCTTTTTGTTGGCTTCTGTGTCATCCACAATTATTGACCACTAATTGTTTCCTTTGCACCTCTGTGTAAATAGGGTTATCTACTTCACCTCGTTGCCATTGTGACCTTTTGCTGCACTGCACAAAACAGTTTTGTTTTAAGTGTGTTTTGTGCAGTTCAACCAAAATGTCACACCGACAATGTTGCTTGATTGCTTGATCTTAGTGGAACTGCACAACAGGAGATCTTACTTCCTATCCGTTAAGGCGAATTTGGTTCAGATCTTCTTCTTGTGAGTTGTTTGAATTCTGCATCATGAGAGGTCAGTACTAGCCTCCTTTCACATGATTCTGTAGTGTGCTTTCATATGTTGTGCTACTTGTACGATAATGTTGCTTGATTTTAGTGAACTGCACAAATGAAGACAAGACTTTCAATCTGTATGTGCACTGTAATATCCCATTGAGGTAAGATAAGGATATTTCACAACTACTGGCCTGTATTTTGCCACTTTCATCAGAAAATTAAGTTTAGTACTATACTTGTGCTCCCTAATTGACATGCCAAATCTTACATTGAAGGTGAAGCTTGTCTATTATTGAACCAAGTGATGAAGGGGAAGAACAAGTGGAAGAAAAACAAAAATCAACTCTCGGTGCTGTAATTAAGCACTAGAACTGTGATGACACAAGTAATGATATAGTTTTGCATCTTAATTTATTGCTATGGCTGGAACGAGCAATTGTTTTGCCACTGATTTGATGCCATACGTAATTATCTCTACTTGGGCAAACAGGGATCTGGTTTGAAGATACCATATGTTTTAGTGGAACTACACAAGAAAATGTTGGAAACATTAAACTAATCGAGGAGTATATAGTAAGCATGGCCACCCCCGTAGATAGCAACAGATGGTTCCGAAGAAGTGCTTCATCTATATGCTCTACACAATCAGCCTCCTGACAAAGGTTGGTACTCGCCCACTGATTTCATCCATATGATTGAGCTTTTTCATCTTTATTGGTGTTGTGCTACTGTTTAGATACTGTCATGAAAAAGTGGTATTGTCCTTGAGAAGTGCTTCATCTGTGCTGTTTTAAATATGTCCTTTCCTTTTTTTTGAGCAAACAGGGATGCTAGCATTTAGTAGTCCTCTTGTCTTTGCACAACATGATCATCTTCCTCTTAAGAAGAATATGGAGTACGTGAAGTGACTAGTTCCGATTATGCCAGGATGAAGAAGCCATGTCTATCTTCTCATCAGAAGGAGCAGTTGAAGGATGGTTACATTACTCCCCACAAGACCAAACTAACTTCAGCTCAGAAGGACTGACAAATCTCCATTTTTTGTTGTGATGTGCGAGTACAATGTTGTTCTAGGATTCTTTTTTGTGAGTTCCATTTTTCTAAAAGTGTGCTCTACATGGACCATGTATGTGCTTGTTGAAACTGTCAATTCATAGTACAGTTTGCTTTATACTAATCACTTTTTTGTATTTGTGCAAACAGGGGTGCTCAGCTTGATTTCAATGGGAACAGCACAAAATGTTCATGAATACATCGAATCATTCATTTCCACCACAAGAAAGGAGGTGCCCATAAGTTCAAGGTGTTGCAACATATAAGGGAGAAATCATAAAAGCTACGCGCGATTTTGGTTTATTTTGGTGGAACTGCACAAAAAGAACAGCTAGTTTATTTAGCACGAGGTGTCGTGTCAATGTCCAAACTGATGGCAAACCCTGCCCATTCCACAATCGTAGGCATTTGATATTTTGGAATGGGACAACCTTGTCAAATTTTGCTCATTGATTTTAGCAAGATATGTGTTTGATATTTTCGAATGGGACGCCCTTTGCTGTCAGCAGTGTCGATCAATTTTTTCTCTATTCTCTAGTTGTGAAGTAAATATTGCCTCTGACATGTGAGTCGCTGAGATGCATAATCATCGGTTGTTTTGAATGTTCTCTATGAATTGCCAGGCCTGTGTGTTTGATTGTAATGTACAGAAGCGCTAAAAAAGCTGCTCAAACTCTTTGTGCTCCTTCTGTTCCTTTTTACTTCGCACATTGTTAAAGTGCATACTTTTTTGTATAAGATTGGTCAAAGTAGAGATACTTTGACTGCAGACAAAACTTGTATGCAGACTAGAAAGGACCGGAGGGTGTACATGTGAAACTGCTGCAAACGAGGTGATCACCCTGGGAATAATGCTAGTACGTATTGTTTTGCATGTTCATCCAAATGCCAGTGATACAGGAATTCGAACTAATCGAAATAAACTCATTCGTACACGGTCGGATTTCATATAAACATGCCGGATTTCATTACATTTCATACATTCTTCAACTAAAAAGGGGTGCGCTCGAGGTATAATTAATTAACCGAAGCTACCCACCTGTGTCCCATTGAGCCGAATAGAAGCTTCAGTGACTTAACTGCAGGTGCAGTTGAGTAACTGACATGTGGCCTGTTGGGCCCACGTGTCAGTCAGCCAACTGCACCAGCAGTTAAGTAGAAGCAGCATTTTTCTCCAGCACAGCTGTCCGACTCCACATCGCCGCCAAGAAGCTAACCGGCCGTCAATGGTCAACCCGCCTAGCTTGGTTTCAACCGGAGGGTAGCAGCGGTGGCCTTACTTGGACCCGAGCGGCGGCGACCTACCATGTTCTACTCGTCCTCGTTTTCTGTGTGGCACGACCTCATTGGCAGCGGGGCGGGGCCTCAGCGGAGCGGTGGAAATCCTCCCCCACGTTGCCGGAAGGGTGGGGCCTCGGCTCAGCCAGCGATGTCCTCTGCCACGTTGTTAGTGGGGCGGGGCCTCGGCGGAGCCGGGGATGTCCTCTACCTCGTTGTTATCGCCACGGGGCCTCAGCGCAGCCGGCGGTGTCCTCTGCCTCATTGTTGGCGCCGCGGGGCCTCGGCAGACCAGGGCCTCATCGATGCTAGCGAAGCGAGGACTCATCGGAGCCGACATTGTCCTCTACCTCGTCCTCGGTCTCGCCAAACAGCTCCTTGCCCGCTTCATCGCCCTCTTTGCTAGCCTCTTTATAGGCGGCCGTAGCCTCCGCCACCCGCATGCGGTACCGCCAGCGCTCGAGGCGGCCCTTGCTGGCGGAGCGGTACGAGTCGAGTAGTGCCTCCTGCTCCGCCCGCTCCGTGGTGATCTGCTCCGCCACCTGCAGGTGCTCCTGGAGGAGATGGTGGTTGTAGGCGGCGTCGGCCTGCGCCTCCCAGAACTGCTCCTCACGCATCTGCCTCACCCTGTCCATATATTGGGCACGGTCCTCGCCGATGGTCATGGTGCAATGCACTGGCGAGGATGGCGCAGAGGAGGGGGTTGGCACCGGATCATCGACTACCATGTTCTCCATTGGGACGTCGTCGTCCTCCGGCTGCCTACCGGCCAGCCGGTCGGCAGCGATGGTTGCCATCTCCTTGTGTTCCGTCGTCCGCCCATGCCGAAGAGCGCTGGAGCGCGAGGAAGCCATGGTGGGTAGTAGTGGTGTGGACAGGAGAAAGGGAACGGATGCGAATGACTGCGGCTATGGCCGGCGCAGCAGTTTATATAGCAATGGTGGGCGGGCGGAGGGACGGACGTGTGGCGCCGGAGTAGCCACCTCGACAACCGCATATCATTAATGTGTGCGGCAGATGGACGGACGGACGGCACTTGTGTCGTTTGAAGGCGGAGCAATCACCTGCAACGGGAAGCGGGGCGGCCGGCGCTGACTGTTTCGGGCGGAAAGGATGACAATGGGGACCCACCAGGTGCATAGCCTCACGTACGGAAGTGCCTCCTTATTATATATATATATATATAACTATAGTTTATTTTGCTTCCTCCTAGTTTCCTGACATCACGGTCCCACACCATTGTCAACCTATGTACTCCCTCCTTTCCGGTTTATAGGGCTTATCTCAAAATTTTAGTTTTTCCATTTTATAAGGCTCAATTTGGTTGTTTTCCATCACATGTTCAGATTCCAAGGTCCATTAAATCATTGCATGCAAATATTAAGAGAAAATTGACCAATGCATGTACTTTATGCATGCATGCATTGTAATTAATGCATTGATAAACATAATTTTTTAAGGATAACAAGAGCATTAATTAGGTGCTTTTGCAAAACTACAAAAAGTATTCCACCACTCGCTATCTACCTTGATTGGTGAGATTTTTGAATTGAGCATTATAAACCGGAAAGGAGGGAGTAGTCAATAAATGAGAGAATTGCACAAGAAGCGGCCGACAGCTGGGACCAAGCAGCTCGAGTAGTATTTGTGTTTTTGAGGTGTGAGCACTGTAGAGTTTTTCGATGTTTACCCCAGATATTAATTTTTCTCTTCTGAACAACAATGAAAACATGGCTGCAAGTATTAACTGGGCGGGCTGTGGCCCGTCTAGCCCAGGCCAGATATCCAGCCCAGATATTAATTTTTTTCAAGTTGAAAATGGCTAGCCCAGCTATACTTTTTTTAGGAATACCCAGGCAAGGTCAAGTTATCATTCTCCGCCCCGCTGGGCTGCATATCTTTCCTAGGAGGGATGCATTAGGCTTAACAAGAAAATGGGCTTTAAGAAATAATAAATGGGATGTAATTATAAAAACTGGGTAGTAATTATAAAAAATTGCACCAAACAATGATAACTTTATAAAATATTATTTTTGGATATTGAAAATTTTAATTTCATTAATTATTGCGAGCGCAATGTTTCGTTGGATTTTTACGTAATATAAATTTATATTGAAATTGTATTTAATTTGACTAGAAATTTCGGGATAAAAATATTCGGATCCCATCAAAATGTGGGAAATTTTATTGAATTCTGTTTTGAACGGTTGGTTGAAATGGGTTGTACTTTTAACAAACTGTAAATGGGCTATAGTAAATTCCATTAGAATTAAAAAATGGGCTACACATTCTTACAAATCTCAAATGGGCTATAAGTTCTCTACCACACACTTCTGGCCTTACTAAGTTGACGTGTCCCCTAAAAAAACAGAGTTGACGCGTATGCTAGGCTTTGTCAACTTATAGTCAACACACGGTTCTAGCAGCAGTGGCCGTTGGATGTCCATTCAACGGATGCCGTGCTTCTTCTTCAATCTCGGAAATTCTAGCTTCACCCACCCAAAAAATGATTCCTCCCCTTGACATCTGGGGCGCACCATTTCGGAAGCTGACATGTGGGCCTACTAAGTTGACGTACCAAGGGATTTGTCAACTTAGTCAATATAAACGATTCTAGCTGGAGTGACCGTACGATGTCCATCCAACGGCCGTCGTGCTTCTTCAACCTCTGGTCTTCTTGCTCCAGCCGCCCAAAGCAGCGCCGGTCGTGCCGCCTGCTCCTGCCTCCTGTGGCCGGCTGTGCTACCGCGGAGGCCTCACCGCCCCATACTACTCCCACCGCTGGCCAGGCCATCCCTCCACTCACCCACACCCCCTGTTATTCTGCCGCGACGACAGCGCAGCCGAACCAGTGAACCCTCGTACTCCTCTCCGCATGTGCATCCACTGCCGCGTCTTCCCCGGCTCCGTGTCTTCCCGTTCCTAGGCCTCGCCGTCGTCCACCGTCGTGGTGCTCTCGGCGCGGCGTGGTCCACGTGGTCAAGGAACGACTTCCATCGGACATGGACTGTATGTGGAGAGGCTGACAACTGGTTCCACGGCAGCCGCAAGGAAGTGCCTCCTTATTATGCGCAAAATAATTATTCCTCCACTTCACAGCGGGGACCCTCTGGACGGGCCACCGTATTTCGCGAAAAAATGATTCGCCCCCTGACTACTGGGACCCACGAGTTACATCTTCGCACGCAAGGAAGTGTGTCCGAAAAAAAAACGATTCACCCCCGACTACTGGGACCCACCAGCTACACCTTCGCACGCAAGGAAGTGCATCCGGGCAAAAAAAACGATTCGCCCCCTGACTGCTGGGACCCAGCAGCTACACCTTTGCACGCAAGGAAGTGCGTCCGGGCAAAACAAAAACCAAAACGATTCGCCCCCTGACTGCTGGGACCCACCAGCTACATCTTGGCAGGCAAGGAAGTGCCTGACAGTCGGGGCCCACCTGGTTGAAGCGTACGTAGCGTTGTCATCCTGGTCGTGAACGTGTACGTACATACTGGTCGATGTAGAGGCGCGCACGTGTCGTAGTAGAGGCGCGCACGTAGCATGTACACATACGTACAGCACCCAAGGTGCAAGAAAGAAAATACGGCCACATATGTGTACATACGGTCGGGGCCTCGAACGCCTACTCGCGCATATGTACGGCGAGGTCTCGTGTACATGGCTGGGTCGGAACAGAGAAACAGCGTCATCGTCGTGTTCATGGGGAGGCAACGAAATGCTCGTGTTCATGGGGAGGCAACGGAATGCGTCGTATTCATCGGGAGGCAACGGAACGCGTGGGAGTCACCCGGCTGGGTCGGAACGGAATGCGTGGTCATGTTCATCGGGAGGGCTTGGACGGAACAGGCGATGGAAACGAGGCCTGGCGTACTGCAAAACAGAGGAAATGGACCTCCTACTTTCGGAACGGGGTCCTATTGATCGGGAGGGGTGTGGCGTACCGCAAAATGGAGGAAACGGACCTCCTACGGTCGAAACGGGGGTCCTGTTGATTGGGAGGGGTGTGGCATGCCGCAAAACGGACGAAACGGACCTCCTACGGTCGAAACGGGGATCCAGTTGATCGGCAGGGGTGTGGCGTACTGCAAAACGGACGAAA
>NC_057807.1:152611571-152626376 GCF_018294505.1 Triticum aestivum
CGGCTTCAGTTAGCAGCAGTAGCGAAGGAATCGCTCGATCGGGTTCAGTTAACAGCCATCGATCGATCGCTCGGGTTCAGTAACGCGTAGCCTGCAGTGCAATCGCTCGGGTTCAGTTAGAGCCCAACGCCTCGCTCGTGTACAGTTAGAGCCAATGCCTCGCACACACGTGCGTACTTGTACGAGGGAAACGCGCATCGCTCGGCCCCCGACCTCCCACCGTAACCGGCAACTCCCCGAAATTTTCCTCCCCCTCGCTTCTACCATGGTTTTTTCTGTCATGGACGGCCCAAAGAATGTCATGCAGCTGCGTCTCCAGCCTGCCCAGGATGAAAAGCCCATTTTCTGTCATGATTTTTTGTCATAGAAGTAGGAGCCCACCACATCTATGATCATACCGGGTTTTATCACAATTATCGTCACAGAAGTGTCATATGTATGACAGAAAAAAAATTCGTTCAGCCCAAAATGTCACGGATGTGTCTTTTTTTGTAGTGAGAAATTGTGTTCCATTGCTTCGATTGAAACTTTCAAAACTGCTACACTATATAGTTGTATAGAAGTAGCTAGTACAACCCACTAGTAGATTTTTTCCAAGACATGCAACTATAGCACAAGAACTATATAGAGTGCAAATAACTTTGAAAGATGGTCGCTGGATGAAGCTAATCTGATAGTGCAGAGATGGCAAATCCGAGCACTACTGGCCATTGGATATCATCAACATTCCACCAGATCTGCCACATGTACAATTTAGAAGACTCCATGGTTGAACTTAAGCATAATGCACAAACCTCAAAACAGAAGCACTTCTCCTTTGTTCTAGAATCTTCCGTATCATAATTTAATTTTTTTCTAAATGATGTGCCATTATTTGTTTTTTACTTTATGCTTTACAATGCACAACACCATGAGTCTTAACATTTTTATAAAACTAATTGATTTTAAATGAGATGAACTATAAGAACTAAACGAACATCTACATCATCCATATATGACTCATAGCTTTACATGCTATAGTGTGTATTTATTCATAATTTGGTTTCCAAATCTCATGCGTTCAGTGCATGTGTACCTTACTAGTTTTGAGTAGAGTAGCAAATTTCACGCGGCCCCGGGTATATCAAAATGCGGGCCCATGCATCATTGCCTTTTGGTTGAACCTACATCCACAATTTTTTGTACGTACTATATCTCCACTGGTCCTCGAACCCAAAATGTTGCCTCGTCCCAGTAAAACCAAGCGGCCCACACATATTTAAGGCGTTGATTCAAACTCAATCCCTCTCCCGTTTACTATGATGTGGCCCTGCATGCCATAGTACTTCTACAAACCCTACCGCCGCACGCATCATCGGTTTTCTTCAAGAGGACGAGGGAGAAGCCGATTTGCAGTGGAGCCGCTTTAAAAAGGATCTGTAGTGGAGACCCCTAACCTAGGGTGCCCTAGGTAGCTGCCGCACACATCATTGGTTTTCTCTTTTCTTTATGCTTTTGCACCCTAGAGTGAAATGATGGTTGCTTCGTCCGTCCAGCTTAATGCGGGAAAGGTGGGGCTTTGTGATTTGACCCCTCATCGCTCATTTTCTACTACTGCGGCGCTACGACCAGGGTGCCTCCAATTGCAACCGCTGCTCCAATATGTAATTTGGTGCATCGCACGTGGAACAACACGGTGGATAAGCCACATGTCGGCCAAAGGGGTCTTGTTAAATGTGTCGCCATTTCATGTGCGGACTGACCCTGCTTGAGTTGCTACGCCAACACGACTGGAGCAGCCTACCACTTGGTTTTGCTCCTTGGTGAATCTCGACTATATTGATCTAAAAAGATACGTATTGAACTACCCTCTCCGTCTCGTTTTTTAAGCGTCTCGGTTTATAGAGGGTGCACATAGTTCTAGGTCATCCATTTGACTAACTAAATATGAGTTACCATGTCACAAAAAGTATATCATTGGATTCTTAAGCGGATGTAGTTTCTAAACATATAAGTTCATCACATATATAGCCAGTTAAATTCTCAACCTATAATGACGTGCATGCCGTGTAAACCGATATGAAGGAAGTAGTAAAAATGAGGTGATTTTACCGAGCGATCGGCGGGGGAGCATGGCATGTCATGCGGTCCCACATGTCATGATGTACCAAGGTGATGCGTGTGTCCCTCTTGAGGCAGAAGCAATACTACGTGGTTTGAGATGATGGGGAACCAAAGTGTGAAATAATGGTTTCTTCGTCCGTCTGGGAAGGTGCGGCATTGTGATTTGACGTCTCATTGCTCATTACTACTACTGGGGCGGTGCGGCTGGGGTGCATCCCCCCTACTGTTCTGTACTATTATTTGGTGCTTGACACGTCGACCCTATTGCTATATGTCCCACATGTCGGCGAGAGGAAGTACATAATTCTTGAAAGCGAGCGTCGACGGAAGAGTACAAGACACGGCTTGGTTTTTGCTGCTTCGCGCGATCCATCGATTCAAACCCAGACTAAAAAAAGGTGAGGGCGGGTCTTTTCCCGCATTACAGGAAGGGGAGTTTGGCATGGTCTGTTTGAGGCAAGGAGGCAGGAAGGGAAACAAGCAAATAAAGGTTGAGGAACTTAGTTCTGGGAAAATCTGATTTTACGGAGTACGTACCCACTAGGGTTTATAGGGCTCATCTAAAAAACATTCATTTTTCCATTTTATAAGTCTCAATTCTACTAGTAGTACTAGTACCATCATATGTTGGATTTCGAGGTGCGTTAGATCACCCGATGCAAGCAGTGTCAAGAGAAAACTCACCAATGCTTGTAGAACTTCATGGAGATTAGTGGTCATTCATGCATTCGTTCTAATTAATGCCTCGGTAAACATAACTTCTTGAGAAAAACGAGCGTACTAATTACTTGTGCAAACTACGAAATAAATTCCACCACTCACCGTCTACCATGGTTGGAGAGATTTTGAAATTGAGCCATAAACTGGAAAGGAGGGAGTAGTAACTTTTGTCTCGATTACTATTTGTGGCCTCGTATAGATCAAAATGTATTTTGTATAGTGGCCTTGTATAAGTAAATGGAGGGAGTACTAAAGGACATATATATTCCAAACAATATGATAATCTCTCTAACCAAGGTAGGGACGAGGAGTAAACGGAGGGAGTAGTAATATTTTCTCCTCGTCCTGCGAGCCACCGCGCGCATGAGCGAGGGAGCGGGCGTAAGGCAACAGTACTACTACTAGTAAGCAAGCTTCACCTCATCCTGCAAGCCACCGCACCTGTGGGCGGGGGAGACGGCGTACTAAGCAAGCTTCTCCTCATTCTGCGAGTTAACGGGACACATCAAAAGTACTCCAGTGTATAGAGCCTTGCCTCTAAGGTAGGCCCCACATGGTTTGCCTCTTTTTTAACATAACGCGTCAAGTCGCAATTTGTTTGTTCACCCGTGGTAGACGATCCTCCATCTATCAAGTGGACAACCAGTACATGTGTCAAATTACCACGTGGGCTGCCTTTTCGTATAGAAATGAGCTCCACCGTGTACCTGCATGGGTGTGGTTGGGAAAGAGACGGGAGTACGTGCGCCGTGCGTGCACCTCTTCTCTTCGTGCACGTCCCCCACCTATGTGGGTGTGTGTGTGAGAGAGATACAAACCTAGACATAATGCGCCGTCCATACCCATGCCTTCGCCCAGTCCGACCACCAGTCACCACCACGCCCCACTCCTCCTCACCTTATCTCTCATCATTCTCCCTCCATTTTTATATACAAGGCCACTATCAAAATTACAATTTGCAGATATACAAGGCCACTATCACTAATCGATGCAATATTAATGGTCTTTGCCTCGTAGTACTAGCAAAGGAGGACATTAATTATCCCTTGCATGCATGCGGGAGTGTGAGCATTGGCTTGATGTGCATGAAAGAGGAGAATACACATTAATTTACATGGAAAACTAGGAAACAAGGTGGTTGCAACATTGAGTTAGAAGACATTAATTTTTGCCTTGGTACCTGTAATATGGGTTTGTGGCCTTGTATACAAAAATGTATTCCGATAAAATTCTCGAGATACCATTTTTCCGATAAAATTCTCGAGATATCATTAGTTCTTACAAATGGGATTACTCCTGCATGGGTCAATCACAACAGGTGTTTTGTTAAAAAATGCATCTTGACGTTCCGTGTAATGCACGGGCATCTTGCTAGTCCATGAAAACAACACATGGCAAAATTCCACGGCGAACGAGGGATTTGAATCTGCTGGGAGGGGCTGTTTCGATCTTGCCCGGGGTAGCCAAAACATTGGCGACCCTTTTCTCCATCGGTGCCTTTGCCACCGATGAAAGAGGAATGGCTCGGGTGCTCATGCATCCTCCAGCGCGCACATTGGAGAGGAGCTCGCACGAGCTGTGTTTTTTTCTCCCACCACACCGCCCGAGCCGCCCGCAGGGCGACCGGCGACCCGCAAATTATGCCATCCAACCGTAGCCGCACACATTATGACAACAACTTTTAACAAACCTGATGAAATTCATGCAAACACAGCGATATTTCATATAAACAACAACGAAAATCATATAAAATGTAGGATTTTCATACAAACATGACGGATTTCATTACATTCAAACGAACTACGCGGTGCTAGTTCTGGATAGAACAGGTGTCGAATATTGGGTTCTGGCAAAACCCATAATGTTCGAACTCTGGGGTGCGCACAAAGATCTTCTCCCTTACGAAACACGCCCACAACCTCCTCGTGAATCTAAGCTAGCACGATGAACAACACAAGAGACCCAGGGTTTATACTGGTTCGGGCCACCGTTGTGGTGTAATACACTAATCGAGTGTGTGGTGTGGTGGATTGCCTCTTGGGCTGGTGATGAACAGTACAAATGAAGAACAGCCTCGCGAGGAGAGGTGTTCTTGTGGTGGTGCGGTGCTCTACTTAGGAAGGATTTGATCCCCTCCTATTGTGATGGTTTACAGAGGCTCTGGTCCTCTTCCCAAATATTGAGCGGGAAGGGACCCAACAACGGCCATTTTGTAAGGGGACAACTAGTACAAGCTATCCTGACTAAAGGTGGTCTTCGACTGCGAAAGGCACTGGTGATGACGCTGTCTTGGGCTCCACGGTGACCTCCGTCCTGCCGTCCTGCTGGTCTTTGTCTCGTTGCACTGATATGGAAACTTTTGCTTTATGCATCGGTACTCCACGCCTGTGCTTGCCCCTTTGCACCGAAGAGGAAACAAGGACACTGCGCACGCTGGCACCCACCTGGTCTTGATCGTCATGGCTTGCGTCATGAGCACCTCGCGACGTACCCCTTGCCTTGATCTCTCCGCCTCCTCGCGAGACTGCCTGGTGAGACCGCCCCTGAGGAGGCCTTGTGTCATCCGCCCCGCGAGGCTTGGCCCCCCCACGAGGGTCTTGAGCTTGGGTTGATGAAGATGGGCCGTACTGGGCCACTGCTGAGGCACGCTGCAGGCCGCAGGCAGGCAAGTCTCGGGACTCCTGTTCCCAGAACGCCGACAGTAGCCCTCGGGCCCAAGGTGTGCTCGGACTTGGCTTAGCAGTGAAGCCAAAGGGAAAGTGCAGAGCGCCGCGGGCCCCAACACCCTGCGGCCTTGGTCGCCACATGGCGGTTGATTGGACGTGGGCGTCTCTGCTTCCGCATGCTGCCTCGGCAACTGCCTGATTTGACGAGTTCCTGCTCCATGCACAAAGAGTCATCATTACCTGTGATCATGGAGGCTGACGGTTGGCCTCCCTTGGGCAATAAATGGGGAGGGGAAAAAGCCCCTGTTGCACATCTCCACTCGCCCCGCCTGCTTCTTCTCCCTCCTTGCTCTCGTGGCTTGCAGCATCCCATGGCACCCGTGAAGAGGTTCTCGGCCGCGAAGAAGGGGAAGGCTCACCAGGAAGGGCCTGGTTCTCCTCCGCCCAAGCGCCGCCGCGGCCGTCCCTGCAAGCATCCCGCGACTCCCGTCATGGCTTCTCGTGGTTGCTGTGGTGGCCCTTCACGTGGTGGTGGCCGCCCATATTGAGGCAGCCCAGTCGGTGGACAAAGGCGTGCCATGGCTGCGCGGCCTCCCTGGCCGCGCTTCCATTCGGCAGATGTGCTTCTGGAGTTTGTTTTGTGGTCAGACAACCCAGCTAGCAACTGTCTCCAGCTCCCTCGCTTCTTCGTCAGCGAACTGCCGGCCGCTGGCCCCGGCGGGCTCTGGCTGCAGGCGGACGGCTGCTGCAGCAGGGCCTCCTGGGTCACGGTGGAGATCTCCGTCGCCGGGAACGTGGCCTGGCCAGGCGGTGCACCCTCCACTTCAAGTACGATGGCGACGCGACCCTCTACAAGAGATTGTTCAGAGAAGATGGCCGCCGTGTCGGGTGCTGCCCTGAAGATGATGGCGGCGACGAGGTGCTTGGCCTTGGCGACAGCCATGACGAGGGTGAAGGCGAACCCGCTCCTGGCGGCGACCGCAGCTCGCCAAGCTTCAGCGGCTCCTCCTCCGATGACAACTCCTCCAGCGGTGGCCGCGATCAGCCACCACTCTGCCGCGCCAGCTTCGAGGGCGGTAGCGGGTCGTCTCGTCGCCGCGCCCCGGTGAAGCATGAGGCGGAGTCTGATTGAGCTCGGGAGGACGACGTGGATCCCTTTCGCGAGCTGTCGCAAGGTGGGCGCTGTTTTTATTTTATTTTTCTCCTTTTAATGCATTGAGAGAGAGAAGTATGGAGCCCCGTGGGGGCGTGCAACAGACTATGATCCCCTAACTATCATGCTACATTTATTGTCCCTGTGCTGTGTTACGGTGTCATGGTTATGAGCCTGCGCGTAAGAACAACTTAGCTTGGGATGCCTGCAGTAGTTTTCGCCTTGCGAGGTACCTGCTCGAGGCCTCGCCGGGCGCCTTAAGAGTTGCAAAGATCAGTTCGGAGAATCGTTTCCGAACCTTGGTCGCGAGGGTTGCCGGCTTAGGCCCGGTGCTTTGTGTTGTGATTCCACAGGGGCATGGACTGGGAGGGGTGCTCCCGCTGTGAACTTGAACAAGGGAGCCTCACGAAAACCAGGCGAGAAAGGGCTCACGAGGGCGCCCGCGCAGCCCCCTCGCGAGCTTTGCGAGAGAGCGAGAGAGCGAGCCATACAAAAGCCAAAAACAGAGAACAGGGGCAGAAGATGGCAAACAACACTAGAAGCAACTGCAATAAAGGTTCAAACAAGGGAGAACAAGCCAACTACGGAAAGCAAATGAACAGCCGCATCCGGCACCTAGTCTAGTCTTGGACGTCTTCTCACCAGCGCGGAGCTAAGTGCTGCCACTGGGTGTGGGCGGGAGCCCCTGAGGCCCGAGGGCGGCACTCCGGAGACTCTGGGGCGTGTACAGCCCCAACTCATTATTACGTCAGAGTGTCACCGGCGGAGAGCTTCACAGGCACTGGGCCTTTCTTTGGGTAGCGAGCTTCATAGGCACCTGGCCTTTCTTTGGGCGGCGAGCTTCACAGGCACCGGGCCTTTCTTTGGGCGACGAGCTTCACAGGCACCGGGCCTTCTTCACAGGCACTGGGCCTTCCTTCAAGGGTAGAACTTCCGGAGGTGCTGAATGTTCCAAGCGTTTGGGATGGGCACCCCTTCCTGAGTCTCCAGGCGCGTGGCGCCAGGCCTGGAAAAATGGACAATCTTGAACGGGCCCTCCCACATGGGCGAGAGCTTATGCAGCCCTTCCATGGAGAGCACCCATCACCTACATCAACTGTCCTAGGGCGGATGTTGCGGCAATGATACCGCCGCAGCGCCTGCTGGTATCTTGCGGCTCGTAGTGCGGCTTCTCGATGGTGCTCCTCCCCTAGCACAAGGTCCGTCCCCCCGCATGGCGTCCTGTTGCGCTTCATCAAATGCTAGGACCCGCGCGAAGCGACGCCTGACCTCGTGAGGGAGGACCGCCTCTGCTCCATAGACAAGGAAGAATGGGGTCTTGCCAGTCGACTTGGTGGCGGTAGTACGGATGGACCACAGCAAGGATTGGAGCTCGTCGTACTAGCCCCTGTCGCAGGCCTCCAGCTTCTTTTTGAAGGTCCTAGTTTTGAGGCCTTTCAGGACCTCTGCGTTGGCGTGTTTGGCCTGGCCGTTACTCCGGGGGTGTGCCACCGAAGTGTAGTATACATGCATTCCAAGGTTAGCACAATATGTTTTGAAGAGATTGCTGGTGAACTGCAAACCATTGTCGGCGATGATTCGATTAGGGACCCTGAATCAGCTCGTGAGGCCCTTGATGAACTTGACTGCAAAGCCAGCGGGGATGGTGCGGACGGCTTCCACCTCCGCCCACCTGGTGAACTTGTCGATGGCGACGTAGAGGTAGCGGTAGCCCCCAGGCGGTCGAGGAAATGGGCCCAAGATATCCAGCCCCCAGACCGCGAATGGCCATGAGAGTGGGATGATCAGTAGGCGCTGAGCTGGCTGATGGATCTGCTTGGCATGTAACTGGCAGGCTTCGCAGGCCTTCACCAACTCAATTGCGTCATTGAGTGTCGTAGGCCAGTAGAACCCGCAGCAAAACGCCTTGCCGACGAGGGTCCTTGATGACGAGTGGTGTCCGCAATCTCCATCATGTATGCCAGCCAAAAACTCCCTCCCCTATTCCCTGGAGATGCAACATAGGGAAACATCATTTGGCTGCTTTCGGTAGAGCTCTCCGTCTTGGATGCAGTAGGCCGTGGCCTGCCAGGTCACACGTTCTGTGTCCTCCTCTTTCTCCGGTAGCATCCCTTGCATCAGGTAGTCCTTGAATTCCATAGTCCAGCATCCTTCCCGAGGCTCCAGCCCCAGGAGTAAGCGCGCTCTCGAGGTCGGGCCACTGGCCGGGGTTCCTGTGGCAGGTGGCTGAGGGAGTTCCTCCCGAGGTTGCGGTGTGCTTGACAGTGACGGTGCTGCTGATGGCTTGAAGAGTCGTTCCTCGAAAACGCCAGGCTCCTAAGGAAGCCACCTGGATGCCCTCCTGGCGATGTCATCAGCTTCTTGGTTGGTCCCGCGGGGACATGCTGCAAGTCGAGCCCCCAAAACTGTTTTTCCATCCTGCACACCTCTGCAAGATACGCTTCCATGTGCTCGTCCTTTGGCTCGTACACCTTGTTGGAGAAGTTGACGAGGAGCTGTAAATCACCCTTAATGATGAGGCGCTTCACCCCCAGCGCTGCTTCAGCTTTCAAGCCTACTATGAGGCCCTTGTATTATGCTATGTTGTTTGAGACCTTCTCGCCCTACTGGAAACAGACTTGCACGGTGTAATAGACCTTGTCCTGAGAGGGGGATATAAGCACTGCGCCAGCCCTCGCGCCATGTCGCAAGAATGCTCCATCGAAGTACATGACCCAGCCATCTAGTGCCTCACTTCCTAGGGAAGTGACCGGTCCTCGCCTGCTTCGAGCCCAGGCGCCTGTGTCCATTCTGCCAGAAAATCTGCAAGTGGGGCTCCCTTGACGACCCTGGTTGTCCTGAATTCCAACTGAAACACTAGCAGCTCTATGTTCCCTTTGGCGACCCTCCTAGTGGAGTTGGGGCTCCTGAGCACCCTCTCAAGTGGGTAGGCCGAGACAACCTTGATGGGATGGCCTTGAAAGTAGTGTTGCAGCTTACGCGAGGCCACTAGCAGCGCGAACAAGAGCTTATGAGGCATGGGGTACCGTGCCCTTGCATCCCGCAACACTGTGCTGACGAAGTACACCAGATGCTCGACGCGGGTGGGTGTGCTGACGAGGTCTGTGCCCTCCAGAGGGTTAAGCGCCTCCTGAGACGACAGAGCCCCCAGCGCCTGGCCGCCTGGCGCGGCCTCTTCAGCCATAGGGGTGTCTTCCGGCTAAGGCTGGTCTCCATCTGTCGAGGCCGTGGTCTTCGCGAGGCCTTCTTTGGTCTTGTGCCGCCGCGGCCGGGGCCGTGGCCGGTCGTGACGCTGCCTTGACCTGGCGCTCCTCCCGAACCGCCACTAGAGCTGCACTGGCGGAGTAGGGTGTGGCGGCGAGGTAGAGCACTAGGGGCTTGAGAGGGCGTGGTGCCACCATCATAGGAGGACTGGTCAGATACTTCTTGAGGTCTTGAAATTCTTGGTCGGCCTCCTGTGTCCATTCGAATGGGCCCTTCTTCATCAGCTTGAAGAAAGGCAAGGCGCGCTCCCCCAGCTTGGAGATGAAGCGTCCTAACGCAGTTACGTGTCCGGCGAGCTTCTGCATTTCCCTAAGGGTTTGCGGTGGACTCACGTCTTCGATTGCCATGACCTTCTCCGGGTTGTCCTCGATCCCTTTGTGGGACATGAGGAAGCCCACAAGCTTGCCAGAAGGAACGCCAAACACACACTTCTCCGGGTTGAGTCTCAGGTCCACCTTGTGGAGGCTCACGAAGGTCTCCTCCATATACTGGATCAGGGTCATCGCCTCCCGAGGCTTCACCACAATGTCGTCGACGTAAGCCTCGGCATTTTTCCTGAGCTGCTGGCCTAAGGTGATGTGCATCAGCCGCTGGAAGGTTGCGCCCATGTTGTGCAACCCGAACATCTTGCAGATGTAGCAGTATACCCCACATGGGGTCAGGAAGTCCGTCTTCTCCACGTCTTCTACCGCCAAGAAAACACATCCAAGAAACATAGCAGGTCACACTCGGCGGTGGAGTTGATGATTTGGTCGATGCGGGGGAGCGGGAACAGATTTTGAGGGCAGGCCTTATTGAGGTTGGTGAAGTCGACGCACATGCGCGCCTTCCCCTCCTTTTTGCCACAACAACTGGGTTCGCCAGCCATTCGGGATAGCGAACCTTGCAAATAACACCTGCCGCCTCCAGCTTGCGGGTTTCTTGGACGATGAAGGCCTGCTTCTCGGTGGACTGCCGCCTTGCTTTCTGCTTCACGAGGCGTACATTGGGGCACACATTCAGGTGATGCTCAATCACCTGCCTTGGGACCCCTGCTAGCTGCTTGGGTTCCCATGCGAACATATTCTTGTTCGAGCGCAGGAACTACGCCAGCGCCTCCTCCTGGTCGGGGTTGAGATTGGCACCTATGGTGAAGGTGGCGCCTGAGGACCCGTCCTCCTCAACGGGAACCTGCTTGGTTTCCGCCTTGTCCTGGGTGAACAACTGCTTCTTCTTGGTTGGTGCAGCCTCCTTGGCCTCGGAGGTGTCCGTGCCGGCAGGCTGTGCTGTTGCGGTTGTCTTGAGGGCGAGCTTGAGCGCCAGCAGAGCATCCTTGGTATCCCCAGCTACGGTGAGGACGCCGCTGCTCCCGGGCATCTTCATGAGGTTGTATGCCGGATGCGTCAATGCCATGAACTGAGCCAAGGCGGGGTATCCGAGGATGGCGTTGTACGGGAGGCCGATGTGGGAGATGTCGAAGTTGATCAGCTCCGTGCGGAAGTTGTCCTGCGTGCCGAAGGTCACAGGAAGGCGGATCTGCCCCAGGGAGCTGGAGGAACCGCCTCCGACGCGTGAAAACGGATTGTTGGGTCGGAGCCATTCCAGCAGTACATGGAGGAGGCTGAAGGCCTCCACCGAGAGCACGTTGAGGCCGGCTCCACCATTGATGAGGGTCCTGGTGATGTCCACCTGGCAGATGGTGGTCGTGCAAAGCATTGGGAGCGCACCCGAGCACGCGGTGTTGACAGGGTGATCATCCGAGTTGAAGGTCAGGTCGCTTTGGGTGCCGCCCAACCCGGAGGAGCTCCTTGCCGCGCGAGGGCGGCGCCGATCTGGCGGAGGAAGGCCTTGGCGTGGCGGTCCGAGGGTGGCGCCTGCGAGCTGCCCAGGAGAGCTGCGACGATCGGGGGCGCCGGCGCAACATAGTGGCTAAGGAAGAGGTTGCGCAGCTCTTCCCAGGAGGCCACAGAAGACGTTGGCAGGTTGAGCAGCCAAACACGCGGGACGCCGGTGAGGGCCATGGGAAACCAGTTGGCCATGACCTTGCTGCCGCCTATGGCCTTGAGGACGGCCTCCTCGTATGCCAGCAGGAAAGCCAGCGGATCCGCCGCGCCGTTGTAGCACGGTTGTGCGGCCACTTCACCTGCCGCAAGGCGGGGGCCAAGGCTCGGAGCCCCCTGGCCCCAGCACTAGCATCGGCCGCCGGAGCCGATGGCACGTTGTCCGCCATGAAGGCGAAGCGCGGTGTTGGTGGAGAGCGAGCCGACAGAAGGGAGAGCTCCGGGGCACCCCTACTTGGCGCGCCAAATGTCGGATATCGGGTTCCGGCAAAACCCTTAAGGTTCGAACTCTAGGGTGCGCACGAAGATCTTCTCCCCGCCAAAACACGCCCACAACCTCGCCGCGAATCTAAGATAGCATGATGAACAACACAAGAGACACAGGGTTTATACTGGTTTAGGCCACCATTGTGGTGTAATACCATAATCCAGTGTGTGGTGTGGTGGATTGCCTCTTGGGTTGATGATGAACAGTACAAATGAAGAACAGCCTCGTGAGGAGAGGTGTTCTTGTGGTGGTGCGGTGCTCTACTTAGGAAGGATTTGATCCCCTCCTATTGTGGTGGCTATCTCTATTTATAAAGGCTCTGGTCCTCTTCCCAAATATTGAGCGGGAAGGGAGCCAACAACGGCCATTTTGTAAGGGGACAACTAGTGCAAGCTATCCTGACTAAAGGTGGTCTTCGACTGCGAAAGGCACTGGTGTTGACGCCGTCTTGGGCTCCATGGTGACCTCCGTCCTTCCGTCCTGCTGGTCTTTGTCTCATTGCACCAATATGGAAACCTTTGCTTGATGCCTCGGTACTCCACGCCTGCGCTTGCCCACTTTGCACCAAAGAGGAAACGAGGACACTGTGCAGGCTGGCGCCCGCGTGGTGCCTGCCTGGTCTTGATCGTCATGGCTTGCGTCATGAGCACCTCGCGATGTACCCCTTGCCTTGATCTCTCCGCCTCCTCGCGAGCCTGCCTGGTGAGGTCGCCCCTGAGGAGGCCTTGTGTCGTCCTCCCCGCGAGGCTTGGGCACCCGCGAGGGTCTTGAGCTTGGGTTGATGAAGACGGGCCATACTGGGCCACTGCTGAGCCACGCTGCAGGCTGCAGGCAGGCAAGTCTAGGGACCCGCGTTCCCAGAATGCCGACAACAGGTATATAATACCTGGCCTAAATGGTCACCCACCGATCCATTTGTGTTCCTCATGTCCGGCAGCACAATCACCGGACTGCCGGGAGCCCCGGAGGTATGCTTCAGTGCAAAGGACGGCTCGCTTCCCCACTTCCCGACTGATATCATTGGCTGATGCCGAAGATGATGATGGAAGGGGGCTTCCCTGCTTCCGTGGAGCCCATGCAGGGTCGACGAAGGTCCCCGCAACAAAAGGATCCGGCAAGACACCTGCTGTGTATGCCGGCGTCGCCTCCGCGGTGGCCTTCATGGGACCCAAGCGGCAACGGCCTCCCGTGTTCTACTTCTCCTTGATGATGGCGGCGGACGTGGAGGCGCTGGCCACTGACTCGTCGCTCTCCTTGAACCCAGCTTCTGTCGCTGCCTGCATGGCACGGCCGCCGGCATGGGAGTCTTGGCCACAAAAATGAGAGACGCGGTACGAGGCGTCGGCGTGGACGGCAGCAATGACACCCGTGCGCCGCTCCTCGTCGAGCTGGCCTGGAGCAGCGAGTTGCCGAATCGCGCGCCAGCTTGGGGCGACAATTGGCTCCATCGGGCATGGGGAGGGAGGTGAATTAGTGAGCTGCATAGCTCGTATCCGGCGGGCTCGATGGGCCACCCAGCCGGCTTGGATGCGGGATAATTACTCTTCGTAAGCCATTGTAAGAGTGGACAAAATGGTGATGGAGGAGATAGGGGAGCGGCGGAGGTGTGTGATTCTTGGCCGACATTTGGCCTCGTTTAAATAGGAGATTAAATAGACGGCCGGCGGACGAGAGGAGCTCAGCCGACATTGCATTTAATGTCGGCCCGGTCATGAACGGACGTGTGTCCAGAGTGGGTTTCTCGGCTTCCACACAGGCGGGTTTCATGGAGGCATTTGAATGTGGTAAGGACTTGTGTTTAGCGGGGCGTGTAGTGACTGGCGCCCTCGACTCTGACGTACGAAACCGCACCATTCTTCCACTGACATGTGGGCTCTCTTGGTACATGGCCTTCATGTTAGTGACCCAACACAGGCAGCGCACAGCAGAGGAACTTTTGGTGGGCCAGGGTGGTCAGAAGCCGGCATTTAATAAATTGATGATTGTTCATTGAGTGTGACGTCATCTACTTCATGCAGATAAGCCTACTATGTTGATAGCCCATTCAATATGTTGTGGTTCATAAAGACTGCTCTAAACATCAATGTTCAGCTTATCACATATAAGATTGATTAATACCCATAACAATCCATGTCCTTAACAAAGGGTGCATGCATGTATAGGTTGAGCGTGTGTCTTGCATCATGTGTTGTGTGCATGTAGGCGTGCGAGTGTTGCGTGCGTGCAAGGGTACGTTTCAGTGTTGCATGCATGTGTGCGTACGTGTGTGTGTTCGTGAGTGCATGTGTACGTGTCAGAGCTGCACGCCTGCATGCGTGCATGTGTTTGTTATGTGTACGTGTCAGTGTTGCACGCCTGTGTGCGTGCGTGCATGTCTTGCTTGTGTGCATGTGTACGTGCGGGGTGAGGCTACATGTTAGTCGACTGACTTATTCACCTCGGGTCATTAGATTTTCCAGCCGTTGGATACGAAATCAAGGGCCTGCAGTTTATCTTCAAACTCCACCCCCCCTGAGCCGCCAGCCACCACTGGACGAACCGCCGGCCCTCGCCGCCCCGCCTGCCCCGAAACCACTCCCCACCGCCAGTCCG
>NC_057807.1:152927192-152946606 GCF_018294505.1 Triticum aestivum
AGTTCCGCCGGCATTGGCGATGAGCGAGGCGAGGCGGCGAGGGCGCAGGAGGCGTGGGATCGAGCGGTAGCGGCGATGGGCTCGGGGGGCCTCGCGCGGGCCTGGCGGGCCGGCGCCGGCGGGCGGTGGCGGAGCCACGTGGCGTGCTCCGGTTTGCGCGACAGAGGCGGACGCGTCCGTCAGACACGGACGTGTCTGGCGACGCTAGAGGAGCGGGGCTAGGGTTGGACTGCGCGAAAATTTCGGGGGGATGCACATATTTATAGGTAGAGGGAGCTAGGAGTCTCCAAATGAGGAGAGGTTTTTGCCCACATGATCGTGCCCCGACAATGGAGACCATGGAGGGGGTTTAGATGGGTTATTGGGCTGTTTTGGAGGGGTGTTGGTCTGCAACACACAAGAGGCCTTTGTGGTTACCCGGTTAACCGTTGGAGCATCAAACGGCCTCCAAATGGAACGAAGCTTGACAGGTGGTCTACCGGTGGTGTACCAAGGCCACTTGGCAAACCTCGGTCCATTCCGAGAACGTTTTTCTCCCGCTCAAGTAAAGAGACAAGAGGGTTGCGTCGGGTGCATGTGGGAGTGTCGGATTGCAAAACGGACAACGGGGAAAATGCCCGGATGCATGCCACGAACACTTATGCAAATGAGATGCACATGATGACATGACAAGAAATGCATGACATGAAAAAAATGCAAAACAAAAGACAAAAACCCAACCACGGAGGGAATACCATAACACACAGCTGAAAATGGCAAGAGTTGGAGTTACAAATATGGAAAGTCACATTCGGGGTGTTACAGCACTCCACCACTACAAGAGGATCTCATCCCGGGATCTAGGGCTAAAAGAACTCTGAATATTCGGAATGGAGGTGATCCTCGCGCTCCCAGGTGGCTTCTTGGTCGGAATGGTGTGACCACTTCACTTTCAGGAATTTGATTGACTTGTCACGAGTCTTGCGCTCGGTTTCTTCAAGAATAGCAACAGGGTGCTCATGATAAGACAAATCTTCTTGGAGGTCACTTTCTTCAAAGTTGATAGTGCGCTCAGGCATCTTGAAGCACTTGCGAAGCTGTGACACGTGAAACACATCGTGCACATTTGCAAAGTTGGAGGGAAGCTCAAGTTGATAGGCGAGGTCGCTTCTTTTGCCAATGATCTTGAAGGGACCCACGTATCTAGGGGCAAGCTTCCCTTTGATACCGAAGCGACGAGTGCCTTTCATTGGAGAGACGCGGAGGTAGACATGGTCTCCGATCTCGAAAGCCAAGACACGGTGCTTTCTATCATAGTAACTCTTTTAGCGCAATTGTGCGGCTTTGAGATTTTCATGGATGACTTTACACATTTCTTCAGCCTCTGTGATCAAGTCGTTGCCAAGAAGTTGGCGTTCACCAGTCTCGGACCAATTGAGAGGAATACGGCACTTTCTGCCATATATAATTTCAAATGGGGCCTTGCCCGAACTTGCTTGGAAGCTGTTGTTGTAGGAGAACTCAACATATGGAAGACAATCTTCCCACTTCATACCGAAGGAAATGACACAAGCCCTGAGCATATCTTCAAGGATTTGATTGACTCGCTCGACCTGGCCACTAGTTTGAGGATGGAAAGCTATGTTGAAGCGAATGTTGGTGCCCATGGCCTTCTGAAAGGAGTCCCAGAACTTAGAGGTGAAAATGCTTCCGCGGTCTGAAGAGATCAATTGCGGAATACCGTGCAAGGAGACAATTCTAGAGGTGTATAACTCTGCCAACTGAGCTGTTGTGATAGATTCCTTGATAGGAAGAAAATGAGCCACTTTAGTAAGCTTGTCGATGACAATGAAGATAGCATCATTTCCATGCTTGGACTTAGGAAATCCAGTCACGAAGTCCATTTTGATATGATCGAACTTCCATTCTGGAATAGCAAGAGGTTGGAGGAGACCAGCTGGTCACTGATGTTCTGCTTTCACTCTTCTGCAGACGTCACATTCATTCACGAATCGAGCAATTTCTCGCTTCATTCGAGTCCACCAATACGACTGTTTGAGGTCATGGTAAATCTTCGTACTTCCAGGATGAATGGAAAGAAGAGAATTGTGCACTTCGATCATAATGACTTTCCTTCGATCGCCTTTAGGAACCACAATTCGATCCTCGAAGAATAGAGTATCTTTGTCATCGAAAAGATAACACTTGTATTTGGACAGGCCCTTGGCAATACCACGTTTCACGTTCTTCACCATGGTATCTAGGAGTTGTGCCTGATGAATTTGATCTTCCAAAGTAGGAGAGACTAGGAGGTTGACAAGAAAGCCTTGAGGAACAACTTGGAGATTCAGTTTGCGGAAAGCTTCACAAAGGTCTGGTTGGAGGGGCTTGAGAATTAAGTTGTTGCAATAAGCTTTTCTGCTTAGAGCATCTGCAATCACATTCGCCTTGCCAGGAGTATATTCAATACTTGTATTGTACTCTTGAATCATTTCAACCCATCGAGTTTGCCTGAGATTGAGGTTGGGTTGAGTGAAGATATACTTGAGGCTCTTGTGATCGGTGAATATGTCCACATTCCTTCCCAACAAGAGATGTCTCCATGTTATTAATGCATGGACAAATGCCGCCAACTCAAGATCGTGAGTGGGGTAGTTCCTTTCATTGGGCTTCAACTGATGAGAGGTATAGAACACAACTTTCTTCTCTTGCATTAACACAGCATCGAGACCTTGAAGAGAAGCATCACAGAAAACTTCGAATGTCTTGGATTCATCAGGAGGAGTCAAGATAGAAGTTGAGACAAGCTTCTCTTTGAGGGTGTTGAAAGAAATGTCACACTCAGGCGTCTAGACATACTTGACATGCTTCTGGAGGAGGTTGGAAAGAGGCTTTGCAATTTTAGAGAAATTCTCAACGAATCTTCGGCAATAGCTTGCAAGACCCAGAAAACTGTGGAGCTGCTTGACATTCTGAGGAGGTTCCAAATTCACAATTGTAGACCCCTTCTCAGGATTAACAGCAATGCCCTTGGCGGAGATGATGTGACCAAGGTAAAGAACTTCATCAAGCCAGAACTCACATTTGGAAAACTTCGCATAGAATTGATACTCTCTAAGCTTGTCGAGCACCAATCGCAAATGTTTGGCATGATTGAGGGAGTCCTGGACTAGGCGGTGTCCGGATAGCCGGATTACCACCCTTGGCCGAACTATCATCGGCCGGACTATCGTCATCGACCGGACTCCAAGACTATGATGATACAAGATTGAAGACTTCGTCCCGTGTCCGGATGGGACTTTCCTTGGCGTGGAAAGCAAGCTTGGCGATACAGATATGTAGATCTCCTACCATTGTAACCGACTCTATGTAACCCTAGCCCTCTCCGGTGTCTATATAAACCGTATGGCTCTAGTCCGTACGACAACAAACAACATCAACCCTTACAATCATACCATAGGCTAGCTTCTAGGGTTTAGCCTCCTTGATCTCGTGGTAGATCCACTCTTGTAAACATCCACAATATCAATATCAATCAAGCAGGACGTAGGGTTTTACCTCCATCAAGAGGGCCCGAACCTGGGTAAAACATCGTGTCCCTTGTCTCCTGTTACCATCCGCCTAGACGCACAGTTCGGGACCCCCTACCCGAGATCCGCCAGTTTTGACACTGACATTGGTGCTTTCATTGAGAGTTCCTCTGTGACGTCGCCGATAGGAAGGATGCCTCTTCCCGTCTTCAAGGACGGTATCTTCGCCAATGGAGCCTTGTTCGCCAGCCAAACTATCCGGCTAGGAGGTTTTCTTATGACCGCCTGTCCGGCCACCGCTTCCACGATGACCTCTCGGGTCATCGAGAGCAATCTTCACATCAACTCGAAATTCACTGAGCATCTAGATCCAGCAGAGCTCTCGTCTGTAAACGAACTCTTGGATCGGGTTTCCTCCCTGGGAGTCGCTACAGACTACGATCAGATTGGGCTTTAAACCGATCTGAGAGAGATTAACACTCCCCAGGTCACCCACCATGTTGCGGTGGTAGAAGAACAATGCGGCGACTCTTCTCCTGTATTGAAAACTAGTCATGTCCGGGCCCCCAAACCCTCCATGCCGGATTCCCGCGGAGGGACGGACTTTGATAGAGCACTGAACTTAAAATCAGGCCTCATTCCGGACTCGCTGGACAACGTCCAGCAATCAAAGCTTCCAAATTTGGAAACTTCTCGGCCTTCGAGCCTTAAGATGGGTAGGGTTCCGGACTTAGCTCCACCCACCCGACCAGATATATGCGATCTATCTCTAATCCGGCAAGAGCCCGCTGAAACAGTACATCACTACTGGGCCAGACTCCTCCTGGTTATGGACAGGATAAAGGACTGCCGAGAGGAAAACGCAATCTCAATTTTTTGCAATAATTGCATGGACGACGGAATCTTGAACGCCGTCAGCCGTCGTGAAATCACCCGCTTCGCCGACCTGGCATCCATAGTACAAAAGTCCTGCGCGATAGAGAGTTTCCGGAAAACCGAAAATAGGTTTTGGGACAATCCGGCCCCGGATACAGCCCCAGTCCGCAACAAAAGGGTGCATCACACTCAGGCACCAGGTGCAAGAACCAAAAAACAGAAACCCCTTAAAGGGAACGGAACCGTACTGGAGGGATGGCTCAGCAGACCCCGTACAATTCACAGTACAGAAGGCGCCATCCCAACACATAGCCTTCGGGCATGTTGGATATTACGGCAGGTGGCCAAGAGTGGTGAGGAGCTTCTAGCCCCGGGAAACCACACCAACAATACCGGTACGGTATCCACAGTCTTCGAGACTTTTGCATCAAACAATATGCGGAAACGAACAATCCGCAGCCTCGCCGAAGTCTACCAAGTAGCCATGGCAAATCCTTGGAGCGACGCGGCCATCACCTTCAACGCCAGCGACGAACCTAAATTCCGAACAGCCCGAGCACCAGCCGCATTGGTCCTCAGTCCGATAGTGGATGGCTTTCGACTTACCAAGGTGCTCATGGATGGCGGCAGCGGATTAAACCTCATCTACGAGGAAACCCTTCAAAAAATGGAAATAGACTGGAGCCGCATTGAGCGAAGCAGCACAATCTTCAGAGGAATAATCCCTAGCCAGGAAGCGCGCTGCACAGGAAAAATCACACTCAATGTGGTATTCGGTTCGCCGGACAATTACAGATCCGAAGAAGTCACGTTCCAAGTGGCCCCGTTCAACAGCGGATATCACGCTATATTAGGACGAGAGGCTTTCACAATTTTTCAAGCCGTACCCCATTACGGGTACAAGAAGCTCAAAATGCCTGGGCCCGGCGGAATAATCACTCTCGTTAGTGATCCGGACATAGCCCTCCGCGCCGAAAACAAGACATCCGCATTAGCCCTGGAGGCACTATCCGAAGCCTTAGCGGCAGAGGAACTCACCGCGCTGCGCTCTATGGTGAATAGGGACGATGTGATACTCGATAAGAGATCCAAGTCCACCTCCTTCAAACCAGCAGACGAAATAGTAAAATTCCAGGTCCACCCAACGGACCCAACAAAGACGGCCTCCATCGGGACACAATTGAACCCTGATGTAGACGCCGGACTGCGAGAATTCCTTCGGGAAAATTGGGACATTTTTTCCTGGCACCCCTCGGATATGCCCAGAATCCTACGCAGATTGGCAGAACACAGCCTAAACATCCTAAAAGGATTCAAGCCAGTCAAACAGGCTCTTCGACGATTTTCTGAACCCAAAAGACAGGCAATGGGAGAAGAGCTAGCCAAACTATTGGAAGCCGGATTCATCAGAGACATCAAACATCCGGATTGGCTAGCAAACCTGGTAATGGTATCAAAGAAGGACAAATCCTGGCGCCTATGTGTCGATTTCAAAGACCTAAATAAAGCCTGCCCAAAGGATCCCTTCCCCCTCCCCCACATCGACCAAATCATCGATGCCACTGCAGGGCACGATTCATTGTGCTTCCTGGATGCATACTCCGGCTATCATCAAATCAAGATGGCAGAAGCGGATCAAGCAGCAACTGTGTTTATCACTCCATATGGACCATTCTGCTTCAACACGATGCCCTTCGGACTTAAAAACGCTGGCGCAACATATCAGCGCATGATTCAGACATGTCTGGCTACCCAGATCGGCAAAACAGTAGAGGCATACGTAGACGACGTAGTCGTCAAAACTAAACACGTCGAAACTCTAGTAGACGACTTGAGGGTCACATTTGACAACCTCCGAGCATATGATATCAAGCTGAATCCGGAAAAATGCGTTTTCGGCGTACCAGCCGGAAAGCTCTTGGGCTTCATTGTATCCAGTAGAGGAATTGAAGCAAATCCGGCCAAGATCCGAGCTCTATCACAGATGTATATTCCAAAAAACCTCAAACAGATCCAGAAATTGACTGGATGCATGGCGGCTCTCAGCCGCTTTATCTCCCGCTTAGGAGAAAAGGCATTGCCCCTCTATCGCCTCCTCAGGCACACCGAACACTTCGAGTGGACGGATGCTGCCACCGCCGGACTCGAAGAAATAAAGGCCATATTGGCAACGAATCCGGTCCTCTGGCTGCGCCCAACCTGGGCGAACCAATGTTGTTATACATCACATCAACACATCAAGTTGTAAGCGCGGTACTCGTCGTCGAACGAGAGACAGAACGACATAAATTCCCTCTTCAAAAACCAGTGTACTATGTATCCACTGTGTTAACCCCCTGCAAGTCCCGTTACCCGCACTACCAGAAGATAGCATATGCGGTGTTCATGGCATCCCAGAAGCTCCGACACTACTTTCAAGAGTGTTCGATAACAGTGGCCTCCGAAGTACCACTTAACGACATTATAAACAACCGTGACGCAACGGGCAGGGTTGCAAAATGGGCCATCGAGCTCTTACCATTCGATATAACTTACAAACCTCGGCGAGCTATAAAGTCACAGGTTTTGGCTGACTTTGTCGCTGAATGGACCGAAGCCGAACTCCCTAAAGAGTACGGCGCATACTCCAATTGGATTATGCACTTCGACGGCTCTAAAATGTTGGCCGGACTGGGGGCTGGCATCGTATTGACATCCCCGACCAGGGACACAGTCCGATACGTGCTTCAAATAATGTACACGGATTCCAACAACGCAGCCGAATACGAGGCCCTTTTACATGGTCTCCGGATGGCAATCTCCATGGGCATCCAGCGCCTAGAGGTGCGCGGGGATTCAAACCTCGCAATATCCCAAATAAATGGAGACTTTGATGCCAAGGATCCGAAAATGGCAGCATATCGCAACGATGTCCTAAAAATGTCAGCTCGGTTCGACGGACTCAAATTCCATCACGTAGCCAGGGATAATAACCAAGCGGCCGACGTATTGGCACGCATCGGTGCAAAACGTGATGCTGTCCCTCCAAACATCTTCCTGGAACGGCTGTTCAAGCTAGCCGTACTATGGGAAGAGGAGTCCGGAAATAACAAGCCGGAAGCAGCTACACAAACCGACACAGAGCAATTTGACATAAACGGTGATTCCACCGTGGAAATAATCGCCCCGTGGACAGAACCATTCCTAGCCTACTTACTTAGGCAGGAACTTCCTGAAGACCAAAATGAGGCCCGCTACATAGTTCGGCGATCTAAAGCCTACAAGGTCCACGAGAGAGAACTTTATAAGAAAAGCACAACCGGAGTCCTTCAAAGGTGTATCTCCGAAGAGGAAGGGCGAGACCTCCTGGCTGAAATAAATGCCGGACTAGGCGGACACCACGCAGCAGCCCGGGCCCTCGTAGGAAAGGCATTCCGTACAGGATTTTATTGGTCGACGGCCCGGGCAGATGCTCAGGACTTAGTCCAACGATGCGTCGGTTGTCAGCTCTTTGCTAATCAGAGCCATATGCCACCCACCGCCCTCAAAACTATACCCATTACCTGGCCGTTCACAGTCTGGGGGCTTGACATGGTTGGATCACCTAAAGGGGGAACCCACAAGCAAAGATACCTATTGGTCATGGTGGATAAATTCACCAAATGGATAGAGGCCAAGCCAGTTAAAACGGCAGAGTCCGGACCAGTGATAGACTTTATATCCGGGGTAGTACACCGTTACGGTGTCCCCCACAGCATCATCACCGATAACGGCACGAACTTTACGGCCGACGAGGTTAAATCATAGTGCAAAAATATGGGCATTAAGCTCGATTACGCTTCAGTCTATCATCCTCAAACCAACGGTCAAGTGGAACGAGCAAATGGTCTAATAATGAGCGGCATCAAACCCAGACTAGTGCGGTCACTTACGAAGTCTGACACGCACTGGGTAGAGGAGCTCGACTCCGTACTCTGGGGGCTACGGACAACGCCCAACCGTACTACCGGATTCACACCATTTTTTATGGTGTACGGTGCGGAGGCAGTTCTGCCCTGCGACATTATTCATGACTCACCTCGAGTGCGCATGTATGAAGAAAGAGAGGCCAAGCTGGATCGGCAGGACAGCTTGGACGCATTGGAGGAAGAACGCGACGTTGCCAAGGCTCGTTCCGCATTCTATCAACAGCAGGCTCGAAGATATCAAAGCAGAGAAGTACGGGCCAAGACTTATAACGTTGGCGAACTAGTTCTACGCCTGCCGGACAAGAAAAAGGACAACCTCAAGCCCAAATGGGAGGGGCCCCTCATCATCGATCAAGTCCCGACCGGTGGAGCGTACCATCTACGGAATGCATCGGATAACCGACTCGAGCCGAACCCATGGAACGCAGCCCGCCTCCACAGATTCTATGCCTAGCACCGGATTAAGAGTTCGTCCCTTTATCCCATCCAAATTTTTTATACTTCAGCTGCCTTTTTGTTTCTCTTTTTTCTCTCACCCCTATTCATAACAGCCTTAAAATGCTTATTTGCGCATAGTTCGCACGCAATTGATGTGCGGCTTCATGCCCAGCACATGTGTCAAGCTTCCACATGTACCTTTTATTCACCATTATATGCATCGATATGACTTAAGTTTTGGCCAAGCTGGGTTGCCTGGATCCTATGCTTACCCCTATATTGCCGATTGTTCAGTTAGGAGGTAAAGGGAGCACCTCTGCGATTGTTACTGCCGGGTCAGCCGGATGTGTACCTCAGACTGGGTGAAGCCGAAAGCTAGCGTTCTTAAGGGAATATTCGGTCGGTGACTTGAAAGAAGATTTTTTATCTACTTATTTATCTGTCCCCAGATGTTTTTCTGCTTTTTTCGCAGTCCGGACATGCACTTTAGGGCATGCCACCCCTAGAGGAAAGGAACCCTTAATGGAAATATTCTCCCTGGAAGATGTTTCTTACTAACCATGTAATATAACATAACTAGTTGGGCACTTGTCTGATAAAGCACTAATGACCCCTACGCCTGGTCTCCATGCATACCCCGGCTGTTTCATAGCCGAGAAGGTATTCGGACACACTCCGGACTCTAGGGTCCAGAGGTCGAAGCGAAAAGGTCAGCAAAGACAAACGATCTACAATCCGGCTAGAAGGCATTTTACATGTCATTTCATAATACATTGTCAAATTGACTGACTGTATTCTTCCTCAATCCCGTCTAACAGGCTGTCTAATTTACAGTCCTATTGGGAAAACTTAGCGGCCAACTCTACTTGGCTGTATACTAAACTCACAGGGATCTCCTTCCCATCGGACCCCACAGGTCCGACTTCGGCCATGTGGTTGGGATCCACCTTCTTGTACCGCGTCTTCACCATGGCCCAGGCCTCCCTGGCACCTTGGCGGCAGGCTGAAACCTTCCATAAATGGAAGCGCTGCCGCACTCCCTGAAGCTTCTCCGCAAGCTCCCCAAGGCCCTCGGGTAGGGAGAAGGCTGGCCATAAAGCCTGGATGACGCCGCGCATTGCCTGCCGAACTCGTTCGATCAGTTGCAACAGCTCGGGAAGTTGATCACCCATTGATACGGGCATCTCCTCCGCAGGGCGACCTGTGAGTACACCTATAGACATATTTTGTCAATTGACTTCCTCGCCGAACTCTTCTTTTCAAAGGAGTTCGCTCAAGCACTTACTATAGATGCCGCGACGAAGCCGTTGATTCTCCTTAACGGAGCCAGACAGCTCGGCCCGAACGCCTTTCAGCTCTTCTCCAAGCTGGGCATGGGCATCCTGGAGCTTGTTCCTTTCGTGCTGCACCTTATGCAGCACCCTCTCGCCGGCCTTTAGCTGGCGCAGAAGTTCTTGCCTGTCCGGATCTTGTCCGGCAGCACCTACAACATCATTATCAGACTTGCGCACAGGCCAAACACTACTTATCTTTTTAAATAATGTGTTACCAGGAGAGGTCCCTGTGTTTCCTCCTGCGGCAGCGAGTGCGGCCTCAAGTTGAGCCTTACACTCTTGCAGCTCCTGAGACAGTTGGGTATTCTTCTCGGTAAGACCCTGCGTTTCATATGATCCTTAAATCAGTTAATATAACTACTTTAAGTCTCGGGGGCTACTGGCATATATAACTATTAAATTCTCTTACCTGTATGTCTTTTACATACTGCTCCGTGGCTCTAGTCAAACCATCTTGAGCGGCACGGAGGTGCGCGTCCCCTGCATTAAAGGCATCCAACGCCTCAGGGGAGAAGCACGCGTCACGAAAAACGGTCCGGCGGCGCCTGTGGTTCATGGCGCTCTCCACCTCAGACTTGGTGGCGGACAGTCTGTCGGCATCCTCTGTCGGAGGAGTGTCCGGCTCGCGCCTTGCGCTCGCCTCCCCCTCCAGGCCAGGCGTTGGAGCTTGGCTGGTAGAGGCCGGATTGGCAACCTCTACATCCGCAGCCCGGCGGGAGCCTTTTCTCCTACAAAAGTCATGAGCACTCAAACGCTTCCTAGGAATGTTGCTCCAAATAATGAATTGTGAGCTATACCTTTGCGGCGATGTTTCAGTCCGTGCCGCGCTCCTCTTCCGCCTATTGGTCCGGACTGGCCTTTGATGGTCAGCCGCCGCGGGCTCGGCTTCCCGCCCTAGAGGCGCCTCCTGCACAGCGTCATCATATACGGTGGTCAGAAACAAGCAAGGAAGGAATAACGGTGTCAGGACTTTGGTCACAATCACCTGGGAAGCCGGATATAGCCCAGGATAGTCGGTCGTAATGGCGACTAAAGCATTATCCATGCTGAGCTGGTGGAACACCCCGTCGATTAGCTCCACTCCTATGTCCGGATCCTATTCAGAGGCCGGATCCCGGGATCTCTCTGGATCCTCGGGTTGCGGAGCTGGACTTAGCATGTCCTCCACCATCGGACGCAGCTCCTGCGTCGAAAGAAGAACACAATATAAGAAACTTAAATTTCAAAGTCATGGGTTGGACACACGGAGTGTTCGCTTACCCAAGGCCGGGGATTATTCATGGAAAACCCATTTAATGGGTTCGTCCGAAGGAAATCCTCCTTCTCCCCCTTATACAGGCCGGACAGGATCTTCAACAGGTCTTCGGCCGAATCCGGCCCTTTGCAGCCGTGACGGGTGGCATCGTCCTCCCCGTTGAAATCCCACATGGGGTGGCCCCTGTATTATAGTGGCTGCACCCCCCGCATAATGCATGTTGCCATGACTCCAATCATGGTCAACCTGGAATGGGCCAGTAACCTTATCCCGCCCATCAAATAATGGACGCTCTTGTCTTCCTCCAGTTGGGGGCTCCGCGGACGCCAACTAAGGCGTTTCTTCAGAGGAGCATTGATGAACTCCGGGAGGCCGATCCGAAGAGGGTCCGGCAGCGGAGCGTCTTCTATATAAAACCATTCCCAAGGCCAGTCTTTGGACGCCTTCTTAGGGGTTCCGGATGGATATCCAGTCCCGGCAATGCGCCATATTTCGGCGCCGCCCACTTGATATATGGACCCCTTGTGAGAGCGGGGTACAAGGCAGAACAACCTCTTCCACAGCGCGAAATGGGGCTCGACGCCCAGAAATAGCTCGCAAAGAGCTACGTAACCCACAATATGCAGGATCGAGGCAGGCGTGAGGTGATGAAGCTGGAGTCCGTAGAACTCCAGGAGCCCGCGGAGGAACGGATGTATAGGAAATCCGAGCCCCCTTATCAGATAGGGGATGAAGCATACCCGCTCCCCTTTGTTGGGATTTAGGGTAGCCTCCGCTTGCTTCCCACCTTTATAGGTGGCCAGCCCGGCTCGGACCGGAACCATGAAGGCCGGAGGGAGATATCCCCCCGTTTGGAGCTTCACCAGCTCGTTGTGCGGAACAGAGCATCTCCTCCAATCTCCTGGCAGAGGGCTGGGAGCGCGAGAAGAGGAGCTGCGTTGATGGTCCATGATGGAATGGATTCTTGGTCGAAAGAGCTCCGATGAGTATTCACGGGAGGAAGATGGTGATTTGGATCTGGATTCTTGCCTCTCTTATAGGCAGATTATTCGCACAACTAGGGGGTAAAACGTAAAAGACACCCTGGCTTTTCGCATTCATGCGACGCGTGGAAGAAGGCCATTATTGGGCATGGAAGCCTAGAAGCACAACATTGATGAGGAATCCGGACACTATTCGGCAGGTACATGGAACTTGAAGGAGAACCCGCCTTGCAACGCCGAAGACTACACACATGCTGGACTTATCGTCATTGAAGACTGGTTCGGGGGCTACTAAGGGAGTCCTGGACTAGGGGGTGTCCGGATAGCCGGATTACCATCCTCGGCCGAACTATCATCGGCCGGACTATCATCATCGACCGGACTCCAAGACTATGAAGATACAAGATTGAAGACTTCGCCCCGTGTCCGGATGGGACTTTCCTTGGCGTGGAAGGCAAGCTTGGCGATACGGATATGTAGATCTCCTACCATTGTAACCGACTCTATGTAACCCTAGCTCTCTCCGGTGTCTATATAAACCGGATGGCTCTAGTCCGTAGGACAACAAACAACATCAACCCTTACAATCATACCATAGGCTAGCTTCTAGGGTTTAGCCTCCTTGATCTCGTGGTAGATCCACTCTTGTAAACATCCACAATATCAATATCAATCAAGCAGGACGTAGGGTTTTACCTCCATCAAGAGGGCCCGAACCTGGGTAAAACATCGTGTCCCTTGTCTCCTGTTACCATCCGCCTAGACGCACAGTTCGGGACCCCCTACCCCAGATCTGCCGGTTTTGACACCGACAATGATCCTTCTTATTCTTGGAGAAAACCAAGATATCATCGAGATACACCAAGACGAATTCATTGGTGTAGGGGTTGAAGATTAAGTTCATCATTCGAGAGAATGTTGGAGGAGCATTGACAAGGCCGAAAGACATGACAGTATATTCATAAGAACCAAAGCTTGTCCTGAATGCTATCTTGGGAATATCTTGTTCGCGAATGCGAGTCTGATGATAACCCATACGAACGTCAAGCTTGGAGAATACTTTAGCACCTTTGAGTTGCTCGAATAGCTCATTGATGTTGGGAAGTGGATACTTGTTCTTGATTGTCTTCTTGTTCAATGGACGGTAATCGACGCACAGTCGGTTCATGCCATCCTTCTTCTAGACAAAAAGAACTCCACAACCCCATGGAGATGAACTCGGTCTGATCAAACCCAGACGCCCTTGTTCATCGAGTTGTTTCTTCAATTCCTTCAACTCTTTAGGTCCAAGCTTGTATCGACGCTTGCAAAAGGGTACAGTGCCAGGCTCAAGATCGATAACGAACTCGACTGGCCGGTGCGGAGGCATACCCGGAAGCTCTTTTGGAAAGACATCTTGGTACTCACAAACGACTGAAATCTGAGAGATTGCGTCTAGCTCGCCCTTCTCATTGAGGGAGAATAACCGAATGGTTTCGTCACGAGCGGCATAGATGATCACATCCCCAGAAGAGTGTGTCAATTGAATCTCTCTGGCAGCACAATCAAATTGAGCTTTGTGTTTAGAAAGCCAGTCCATCCCGAGAATTAGATCAATATCCGAGTCACCAGGAACAATTGGAGAAGACAGAAATTTATAGTTGCCCAACTAGATGGAAACATCAGGAGCAACCAAACTAGAAGTCATAAGTTGTCCCGGAGAAACAACTTGCATAACTTTGGACAAGACCTCTGTGTCCACATTGTGCTCTGATGCAAATGGGTATGACATGAAAGAATGCGATGCACTAGTACCGAATAAAACTTTCGCAGGAAAGTCACTAACTGGAAGATTACCCATGATCACTTCTGAAGAGTCCTCCACTTGAGCTGCATTCATCATGTTCACGTTTGCAAACTTGGAATTATGCTTGACCACTGTATTTCTTGAAGATCTCACAGGAGGAGGAGGCGGAAGGCGCCTTTGGTTGAAGCACTTGCTCGCGTAGTGACCTTTCTGCTGGCACTTGTTGCAAGTCACCTCTGAGAGCGGACGATGATAAGGAGCATTTGACCTTGGAGGTTGAGAATTTGACTTGTTCTGATAGCCTTGGTTGGGTGGGTGGCAAGATCCACGACCACCTGAGTTCTTCTGCTGGTAAGGCTGACGAAACAGAGGACGAGGAAATTAGAACTTCTGCTGCTTAGCTGCCACTTGTGAGGAAGAATAAGACTGAACTGCATCCCTAATTCTCTTCTTAGAAGCCTCACACTTGAGCTGAGCACCTTCTTTCTTGAGGGCCATGTTGTAGAATTGATCGAACTGAGTAGGCTCAACAAGAACGAGAGCTAACTGCAGATCCTCTCTAAGGCCACCTCTGAATTGATAAATCATACTCTTTTCATCAGGAACGTCTTGTTTAGCGAAGCGAGCAAGTTTTTGAAACTGTTTGTTGTATTCCTACACGGACATGCTGCCTTGCTTGAGATTGCGAAACTCCTCACGCTTGGTCTCAACAACACTTGTAGGAATGTGGTGAGCTTTAAAGTCCCGACAGAAGTCAGTCCAAGTAATCACTCTACCTCCTCTGGAATCTTTGTATTGCTGATACCAACCAGCTGCTTGGTCCTTGAGCTGAAAAGAAGCGAACTTGACGTAGTCCTCAGGCCTGACATTGCTACATTCAAAATGCTTGTTGATATCCACGAGCCAAACATCGGCGTCTGTGGCCTCGGCACAGTAGCTGAAAGACTTCAGCTGATTTGCAAGGAACTGGTTGAGGGTAGGAAACTGAGGCTGATGGTTGAACTGCCCTTGACCTTGATTCCCTTGGTTGCCTTGGCCTTGGTTGCGTTCTTGCAAGATTTGCAAAAGCATCTGGGTGCTGGCATTGGTGGCTGCCACGACAGCTTGCCATGCCTCCGGATGCGGAGGAGGTGGTGGAGGTGGTGTGTTCGATCGATCTTCTTAAACTCGATCCGGGTTGTTGCGAGTTGGCGGAGCCATCTTGAGGAAGATGACATCTATTAGAACCACCATTGACATGATAGATAAGCAGAATAAAAGACTAGAAATTGCAACATATTGTGTTCACCATAAACATTCGAACAAGGATGAACGAATGAATTCCGAAGCTAACATCACACGTCCATTAAGGTGAGAAGCCACTTTATAAGAGATTGATGAAAGAAATACCAAGGTACGGCTGGAACAAATAAGTGGTAAGGATTACCCAATCATAAACCAAATATCTGCGGGAAGAAATGCTAGAGCTACTTGAATCCCACCTATAAACTCCCGAAACTTTCTGGTTATGCAATCCGGTGTTGGGGATATAGGGGAAGCAATATATCTCAACCAAACTAACAATCCCTACATCCAGTTGTATCCATCCGTCAACACATAACCAAGAAACCTTCGGAAATCATGTACCTCAACCTTTGAAAAGCATCCGTTATACGAGCTATGGCAGTACTCCCGAACTCCCAAGTACTGGGTGGAGTTGAGGTTATCTCACCAACAACTTCATAAAAGAGATTTTCGATGTAGGCGAAACTCAGGTATTCCAGAACTGCAATGATAAAATTGCGACGACAACACCTTGGAGCTCAACTCCCCGGGACACTGCCACAACCCCTAAATGTCAGGAGGCACCAAAAACAATGTTCCCGTCACAAGACTATTGGAACGATTCCAATATACCCGCGTGATCCTAAAAAAATTAGTGAAATCTGAGGAGAAGAAAGTCAAAACATCTACGTCAGGAGACCTCACCAGAGAGATGAAGGGACTGAGGAGTAAAAAGAATCCTACTCTCCGATATATATAATCCTAAGCCTCAAAACATTTTTTGTTCTAGACTCAACAACGCCAGCGATTCGATCATGCAGGGGGGGCTCCTAAGTCGGGGATGGCTCTAATTACCAACTTGTAACGCCCACGATGCGGCTATATCTCTCACGTGTCGAGGCACGACTTAGAGGCATAACCGCATTGTAGGTTTTGTCGCAAGAAGGGTCATCTTCACACAATCCCATGTAATGAACAAGAATGGGATAAAGAGAGTTGGCTTGCAACTGCCACTTCACACATTCATACATCATTCAAAATACACCCATAGACCGACTACGATCAAATCCAAATGAAAAGAAGATAACCCCAAATGCTAGATCCCCGATCGTCCCAACTAGGCTCCACTACTAATCATCAGGAAACGAAACATAGTAACGACCAAGGTCCTCGTCGAACTCCCACTTGAGCTCGGTTGCGTCACTTGCACTCGTATCCTCGGCACCTGCAACTTTTTTGGTAGAATCTATGAGTCACGAGGACTCAGCAATCTCACACCTGGGAGATCAAGACTATTTAAGCTCATGGGTAGGAAAAGGGTAAGGTGGTGGAGCTGCAGCAAGCACTAAGCATATATGGTGGCTAACATACGCAAGTGAGAGCGAGAAGAGAAGCAACGCATCGGTCGAGAAGCTAGAAGTGATCAAGAAGTGATCCTGAACCGACTTACGTTCATTCATAACCCAAACCGTGTTCACTTCTCGGACTCCGCCGAAATGAGACCATCACGGCTACACACGCGGTCGATGCATTTTAATTAAGTTAAGTGTCAAGTTCTCTACAATCGGACATTAACAAATTCCCATCTGCCACATAACTGCAGGCACGGCTTTCGAAAGATAATACCCTGCAGAGGTGTCCCAACTTAGCCCATCACAAGTTCTCACGATCAACGAAGGATATTCCTTCTCCCAGGAAGACCCGATCAGTCGCAGAATCCCGGTTTACAAGACATTTCGACAATGGTAAAACAACACCCGCAAAGCCGCCCGATTGTGCCGACAAATCCCGATAGGAGCTACACATATCTCGTTCTCAGGGCACACCGGATGAGACATCCTACGAGTAAAACCAGCCCTCAAGTTTCTCTGAGGTGGCCCCGCAGTCTACTCGGTTCGGACCAACACTCGAAGGAGCACTGGCCCGGGGGGGGGGGTAAATAAAGATGACCCTGGGGCTCGCGAAAAACCGAGGGAAAAAGGCTTAGGTGACAAATGGTAAAACCAAGGTTGGGCCTTGCTGGAGGAGTTTTATTCAAAGTGAACTATCAAGGGGGTCCCATAAATCACCCAACCGCGTAAGGAATGCAAAATCGAGGAACATAACACCGGTATGACGGAAACTAGGGTGGCAAGAGTGGAACAAAACACCAGGCATAAGACCGATCCTTCCACCCTTTACCAAGTATATAGGTGCATTAATTAAATAAGAGATATTGTGATATCCCAAAATATCCATGTTCCAACAAGGAACAAACTTCATCTTCACCTACAACTAGCAACGCTATAAGAGGGGCTCAGCAAAAGCGGTGACATAGCCAAACAACAGTTTGCTAGGAATGGATGGTTAGAGGCTTGACATGGCAATATGGGAGGCATGATAAACAAGTGGTTGGTAGCGCAAACATAGTGATAGAGATAGAAGTGATATCGAGGGTATGGTCATCTTGCCTGCAAAGTTCTCAGAGTTGTCGAAAGCTTGATCCTCGTTAGCATACTCAATAGGTTCCTCATTCACGTACTCATATCCCGGCTCTACCCAAGGCAAGAACACAAGCAATGGAACAACAATCAATCACGGTGCAATGCACAAGCAACATGATGCAATACATGGCATGATATGCAAGATATGATATGCAATGCATAAGCATACTCCGGAAGGGAAAGAATGATCAAGGCATCAACTTTGCAAACCAAGTATGCCTTTGGAAAGATGAGGTGATATCGGTTGAATTGATATAAAATCACCGGAAACGGATGCACGGTTTGCAAATGGCAAGCAAAACAAGAATCACACAATTCTGCGATTAAGAGCACGATGCTACTTAGCATGCAACAAGAAACTGAGCTACTGTACTCCAACATAGCAACAAAGCATATGGCAGTGATTTACACAAGATTCTTGACAAAACATGAACACTGAGCTATGGCTAAATCACAAAAGAGCAGGTTTAAACAAGCATGGCAAAAGTGTAAAAGATAACAGCATCACAGACTTAGTGAAAAATACTAACATGCCAGAAATAACATCAGGAAGCTATGTTTAGAGCAAGCAAACAACATGCTATAGGAACATATCATAGAAAATCAAGGCATGGCACCCATGTAAACATAGCAAGTTTTATTAACAGTTTCAGAATTAGCAGAAAAACAGAACATGGCATAAAAAGATTTATGATAACAACTTTGCGAGTTCGAATCACTCATCACAAAGCATTACATGACAAAACAAGCATACTAACAGCAAGACGACATGTTCATGAAGCTAACCATGGCAAGATCAAGTTCATAGGATGCACGTATCATTAGCAACAACCATGGCAAAATGGATTAACATGTTAACATTCTGCCAGAAACATTTTATAGCAAAAGTAGAGCAAGAACAAAACATGCTAGGGCACTCCATAATTGCTAACAGGGGAATGGATGGATAAATAATAACCATATGTTCAAAACATCCTTACTGAAGTATCCCAAAACAAGCATGGATATCACTGTAGCATCAAGTTTACATGGCATCAAAATAACATCAGAACAGGGACTGAAATCAGCAACATCATGAAGTCTAGTTTGCGTGCTTGTGCTAGCCACCACATTGATCACAAAAATACATGGCAAGCACCTCTGTAAAGATGGCATGTTGTAGATCAAAACACATGTATAGCTCATGCTCATAGGATGCATACACAAATGCAATGAAAAAGACAAATCACCAAGTTCTGTTAACAGACAGCAGTTAACATCATATAGCACTCTTGCAACGATTATTTAGGCATCAAGATGAACTCAAACAAGCATGTCACACCGGAACAAAATAAAGAGCATCTTATGAGGAACATCCTGACATATTATATGCACAAATCGGAGCACCGAGCATGAAGTTATGGCATGATGAACAAAGCATAAAAATAACAGAGCTCCGGGACTGGAATTTCACCTCGCGAATTCCAGATCTAGAGCTTCGGCACGCGGATCGAGGCAAGGCCGAATCGGGTCACCGGAGTTGGTGCCAGAGAGGAGGGAG
>NC_057807.1:152947067-152956402 GCF_018294505.1 Triticum aestivum
GACACGGACGTGTCCGGCGGCGCTAGAGGCGCGGGGCTAGGGTTGGACTACGCGAAAATTTCGGGGGGGGGGGATGCACATATTTATAGGTAGAGGGAGCTAGGAGTCTCCAAATGAGGAGCGGTTTTTGCCCACACGACCGTGATCCAACGACGGAGAGCATGGAGGGGGTTTAGATGGGTTATTGGGCTGTTTTGGAGGGGTGTTGGGATGCAACACACAAGAGGCCTTTGTGGCTACCCGGTTAACCGTTGGAGCATCAAACGGACTCCAAATGGAACGAAACTTGACAACTGGTCTACCGGTGGTGTACCAAGGCCACTTGGCAAACCTCGGCCCATTCCGAGATCGTTTTTCTCCCACTCATGAAAAGAGACAAGAGGGTTGTGCCGGGTGCATGTGGGAGTGTCGGATTGCGAAACGGACAACGGGGAAAATGCTCGGATGCATGAGACGAACACTTATGCAAATGAGATGCACATGATGACATGATATGAAATGCATGATATGAACAAAGTGTAAAACGAAAGACAAAATCCCAACCACGTAGGGAATACCATAACACATAGCCCAAAATGGCAAGAGTTGGAGTTACAAATATGGAAAGTCACATTCGGGGTGTTACAACACTCCACCACTACAAGAGGATCTCGTCCCCAGATCTAGGATTGAAAGAAGTCCGAATATTCGGAACGGAGGTGATCCTCGCGCTCCCAGGTGGCTTCTCAGTCGGAATGGTGTGACCAGTTCACTTTCAGGAATTTGATTGACTTGTTGCGAGTGTTGCGCTCGGTTTCTTCAAGAATAACAATGGGGTGCTGATGATAAGACAGGACTTCTTCGAGGTCAATCTCTTCAAAGTTGATAGTGCGCTTAGGCGTCTTGAAGCACTTGCGAAGCTGTGACGTGTGAAACACATCATGCACATTTGCAAAGTTGGAGGGAAGCTCAAGTTGATAGGCGAGGTCGCCTCTTTTGCAAATGATCTTGAAGGGGCCCATGTATCTAGGGGCAAGCTTCCCTTTGATACCAAAGTGAAGAGTGCCTTTCATTGGAGAGATGCGGAGGTAGACGTGGTCTCCGATCTCGAAAGCCAAGTCACGGTGCTTGCTATCATAGTAACTCTTCTGGCGCGATTGCACGGTTTTGAGATTTTCACGGATGACTTTACACATTTCTTCAGCCTCTGTGATCAAGTCGTTGCCAAGAAGTTGGCGTTCACCAGTCTCGGACCAATTGAGAGGAGTACGACACTTTCTGCCATATAGAATTTCAAATGGGACCTTGCACGAACTCGCTTGGAAGCTATTGTTGTAGGAGAACTCGGCATATGGAAGACAATCTTCCCACTTCATACAGAAGGAAATGACACAAACCCTGAGCATATCTTCAAGGATTTGATTGACTCGCTCGACTTGGCCACTAGTTTGAGGATGGAAAGCTGTGCTGAAGCGAATGTTGGTGCCCATGGCCTTCTGAAAGGAGTCCCAGAACTTAGAGGTGAAAATGCTTCCGCGGTCTGAAGAGATGAATTGCGGAATACCGTGCAAGGAGACAATTCTGGAGGTGTATAACTCTGCCAGCTGAGCTGCTGTGATAGATTCTTTGATAGGAAGAAAATGAGCCACTTTAGTAAGCTTGTTGATGACAACGAAGATATCATCATTTCCATGCTTGGATTTAGGAAATCCAATCACGAAGTCCATTTCGATATGATCGAACTTCCATTCTGGAATAGCAAGAGGTTGTAGCAGACCAGCTGGTCGCTGATGTTCTGCTTTCACTCTTCTGCAGACGTCACATTCATTCACGAATCGAGCAATTTCTCGCTTCATTCGAGTCCACCAATACGACTGCTTGAGGTCAAGGTACATCTTCGTACTTCCAGGATGAATGGAAAGAAGAGAATTTTGCACTTCGTTCATAATGACTTTCCTTAGATCGCCTTTAGGAACCACAATTCGATCCTCGAAGAATAGAGTATCTTTGTCATCGAAAAGATAACACTTGTATTTGGACAGTACCTTGGCAGTACCACGTTTCACCTTCTTCACCATGGTATCCAGGAGTTGTGCCTCATGAATTTGATCTTCAAAAGTAGGAGAGACTAGGAGGTTGGCAAGAAAGCCTTGAGGAACAACTTGGAGATTCAGTTTGCGGAAAGCTTCACAAAGGTCCGGTTGGAAGGGCTCGAGAATTAAGATGTTGCAATAAGCCTTTCTGCTCAGAGCATCGGCAATCACATTCGCCTTGCCATGAGTATATTCAATACTTGGATTGTACTCTTGAATCATTTCAACCCATGGAGTTTGCCTGAGATTGAGGTTGGGTTGAGTGAAGATATACTTGAGGCTCTTGTGATCGGTGAATATGTCCACTTTCCTTCCCAACAAGAGATGTCTCCATGTTATTAATGCATGGACAACTGCCGCCAACTCAAGCTCATGAGTGGGGTAGTTCCTTTCGTTGGGCTTCAACTGACGAGAGGTATAGAACACAACTTTCTTCTCTTGCATTAACACAACACTGAGACCTTGAAGAGAAGCATCACAGAAAACTTCGAATGGCTTGGATTCGTCAGGAGGAGTCAAGACAGGAGCTGAGGCAAGCTTCTCTTTGAGGGTGTTGAAAGAAACGTCACATTCAGGCGTCCAGACATACTTGACATGCTTCTGGAGGAGGTTGGAAAGAGGCTTTGCAATTTTAGAGAAATTCTCAACGAATCTTCGGCTGGGAAGACCCAGAAAACTGCAGAGCTGCTTGACATTCTGAGGAGGTTCCCAATTCACAATTGCAGACACCTTCTCGGGATTAATAGCAATGCCCTTGGCAGAGATGATGTGACCAAGGTAAAGAACTTCATCAAGCCAGAACTCACATTTGGAAAACTTCGCATAGAATTGATACTCTTTGAGCTTGTCGAGCACCAATCGCAAATGTTTGGCATGATCCTTCTTATTCTTGGAGAAAACCAAGATATCATCGAGATACACCAAGACGAATTCATTGGTGTATGGGGTTGAAGATGAAGTTCATCATTCGAGAGAACGTTGGAGGAGCATTGACAAGGCCGAAAGACATGACAGTATATTCATAAGAACCAAAGCTTGTCCTGAATGCTGTCTTGGGAATATCTTCTTCGCGAATGCGAATCTGATGATAACCTATACGAAGGTCAAGCTTGGAGAATACTTTAGCAGCTTTGAGTTGCTCGAATAGCTCATTGATGTTGGGAAGTGGATACTTGTTCTTGATTGTCTTCTTGTTCAATGGACAGTATTCGACGCACAGTCGGTCCGTGCCATCCTTCTTCTGGACAAAAGAACTCCACAACCCCATGGAGATGAACTCGGTCTGATCAAACCCAGACGCTCTTGTTCATCGAGCTGTTTTTTCAATTCCTTCAGCTCTTTAGGTCCAAGCTTGTATGGACGCTTGCAAACGGGTTCAATGCCAGGCTCAAGATCGATAACGAACTCGACTGGCCGGTGCAGAGGCATACCCGGAAGCTCTTTTGGAAAGACATCTTGGTACTCACAAACGACTGGAATCTGAGAGATTGCGTCTAGCTCGCCCTTCTTATTGAGAGAGAATAACTGAATGGTTTCATCACGAGCGGCATAGATGATCACATCCTTAGAAGAGTGTGTCAATTGAATCTCTCTGGCAGCACAATCAAGTTGACCTTTGTTCTTAGAAAGCTAGTCCATCCCGAGAATTAGATCAATATCCGAGTCACCAGGAACAATTGGAGAAGACAAAAATTTATAGTTGCCCAACTGGATGGAAACATCAGGAGCAACCAAACTAGAAGTCACAATTTTCCCTTAGAAACAACTTGCATAACTTTGGACAAGACCTCTGTGTCCACATTGTGCTCTGATGCAAATGGGTATGACATGAAAGAATGCGATGCACCAGTACCGAATAAAACTTTCGCAGGAAAGTCACTAACTGGAAGATTACCCATGATCACTTCTGAAGAGTCCTCCACTTGAGCTGCATTCATCATGTTCACGTTTGCAAACTTGGAATTATGCTTGACCACTGTATTTCTTGAAGATCTCACAGGAGGAGGAGGCGGAAGGCGCCTTTGGTTGAAGTACTTGCTCGCATAGTAAACTTTCTGCTGGCACTTGTTGCAAGTCACCTCTAAGAGCGGACGATGATAAGGAGCATTTGACCTTGGAGCTTGAGAATTTGACTTGTTCTAATAGCCTGGGTTTGGTGGGTGGGAAGATCCACGACCACCTAAGTTCTTCTGCTGGTAAGGCTAACGAAACAAATGAGGAGGAAGGTAGAACTTCTGTTGCTTAGCTGCCACTTGTGAGGAAGAATAAGACTGAATTGCATCCCTAATTCTCTTCTTAGAAGCCTCACACTTGAGCTGAGCACCTTCTTTCTTGAGGGCCATGTTGTAGAATTGATCGAACTGAGTAGGCTCAACAAGAACGAGAGCTAACTGCAGATCCTCTCTGAGGCCACCTCTGAATTGATAAATCATACTCTTTTCATCAGGAACGTCTTGTTTAGCGAATCGAGCAAGTTTCTGAAACTGTTTGTTGTATTCCTACACGGACATGCTGCCTTGCTTGAGATTGCGAAACTCCTCATGCTTGCTCTCAACAACACTTGTAGGAATGTGGTGAGCTTTAAAGTCCCGACAGAAGTCAGTCCAAGTAATCACTCTACCTCCTGTGGAATCTTTGTATTGCTGATACCAATCAGCTGCTTGGTCCTTGAGCTGAAAAGAAGCGAACTTGACGTAGTCCTCAGGCCTGACATTGCTACATTCAAAATGCTTGTTGATATCGATGAGCCAATCATCAGCGTCTGTGGCCTCGGCACAGTAACTGAAAGACTTCGGCTGATTTACAAGGAACTGGTTGAGGGTAGGAAGTTGAGGCTGATGGTTGAACTGCCCTTGACCTTGATTCCCTTGGTTGCCTTGGCCTTGGTTGTGTTCTTGCAAGATTTGCAAAAGCATCTTGGTGCTAGCATTGGTGGCCGCCACGACAGCTAGCCATGCCTCCGGAGGCGGAGGAGGTGGCGGAGGTGGTGGGTTTGATCGATCTTCTTCACCCCGATCCGGGTTGTTGCGAGTTGGCGGAGCCATCCTGAGGAAGATGACATCTGTTAGAAGCACCATTGACATGATAGATAAGTAGAATCCAAGACTAGAAATTGCAACATATAGTGTTCACCATAAACATTCGAACAAGGATGAATGAATGAATTACGAAGCTAACATCACACGTCCATTAAGGTGAGAAGCCACTTGATAAGAGATTGATGAAAGAAATACCAAGGTACGGCTGGAACAAATAAGTGGTAAGGATTACCCAATCACAAACCAAATATCTGCAGGAAGAAATGCTAGAGCTACTCGAATCCCACCTATAAACTCCCGAAACTTTCTGGTTATGCAATCCGGAGTTGGAGATACAGGGGAAGCAATATATCTCACCCAAACTAACAATCCTTATATCTAGTTGTATCCATCCGTCAACACATAACCAAGAAACCTTCGGAAATCGTGTACCTCAACCTTCAAAAAGCATCCGTTATACGAGCTATGGCAATACTCCCCAACTCCCCAGTACTGGGTGGCGTCGAGGTTATCTCACCAACAACTGCATAAAAGAGATTTTCAATGTCGGCGAAACTCAGGTATTCCAGAACTGCAACGATAAAATTGTGACGACGACACCTTGGAGCTCAACTCCCCGGGACACTGCCACAACCCCTAAATGTCAGGAGGCACCAAGAACAATGATCTCGTCACAAGACTATCGGAATTCCAAGATACCCGCGTGGTCCTAAAATTTTTTAGTGAAATCTGAGGAGAAGAAAGTCAAAACATCTACGTCAGGAGACCTCACCAGAGTGACAAAGGGACTGAGGAGTAAAAAGAATCCTACTCTCCGATATATATAATCCTAAGACTCAAAACATTTTTTGTTCTAGACTCAACAACGCTAGTGATTCGATCAAGCAGGGGGTTTCCTAAGTCGGGGAAGGCTCTAATTACCAACTTGTAATGCCCACGATGCGCCTATATCTCTCACGTGTCGAGGCACGACTTGGAGGCATAACCGCATTGTAGGTTTTGTCGCAAGAAGGGTCATCTTCACACAAATCCCATGTAATGAACAAGAATGGGATAAAGAGAGTTGGCTTACAATCGCCACTTCACACAATACATAAATAAATTCATAAATCATTCAAAATACACTCATAGACCGACTATGGTCAAATCCAAATGAAAAGAAGATAACCCCAAATGCTAGATCCCCGATCGTCCCAACTGGGCTCCACTACTTATCATCAGGAAACGAAACATAGTAACGACCAAGGTCCTTGTTGCACTCCCACTTGAGCTCGGTTGCGTCACTTGCACTGGTATCCTCGGCACCAGCAACTGTTTTGGTACAATCTATGAGTCACGAGGACTCAGCAATCTCACACCCGCGAGATAAAGACTATTTAAGCTCATGGGTAGGAAAAGGGTAAGGTGGTGGAGCTGCAGCAAGCACTAAGCATATATGGTGGCTAACATACGCAAGTGAGAGCGAGAAGAGAAGCAACGCATCTGTTGAGAAGCTAGAAGTGATGAAGAAGTGATCCTGAACCGACTTACGTTCATTCACAACCCAAACTATGTTCACTTCCCGGACTCCGCCGAAAAGAGACCATCACGGCTACACACGCAGTTAATGCATTTTAATTAAGTCAAGTGTCAAGTTCTCTACAACCGGACATTAACAAATTCCCATCTGCCACATAACCGGGGTACGACTTTCGAAAGATAATACCCTGCAGGGGTGTCCCAACTTAGCCCATCACAAGCTCTCACGGTCAACGAAGGATATTCCTTCTCCCAGAAAGACCCAATCAGTCTCGAAATCCCGGTTTACAAGACATTTCGACAATGGTAAAACAAGACCAGCAAAGCCACCCGACTGTGCCAACAAATCCTGATAGGAGCTGCACGTATCTCGTTCTCAGGGCACACCGGATGAGACATCCTACGAGTAAAACCAGCCCTCAAGTTTCCCCGAGGTGGCCCCGCAGTCTACTCGGTTCGGACCAACACTCGAAGGAGCACTGGCCCGGGGGGTTAAATAAAGATGACCCTCGGGCTCGCGAAAACCCGAGGGAAAAAGGCTTAGGTGACAAATGGTAAAACCAAGGTTGGGCCTTGCTGGAGGAGTTTTATTCAAAGCGAACTGTCAAGGGGGTCCCATAAATCACCCAACCGCATAAGGAACGCAAAATCAAGGAACATAACACTGGTATGACAGAAACTAGGGTGGCAAGAGTGGAACAAAACACCAGGCACAAGGCCGAGCCTTCCACCCTTTACCAAGTATGTAGTTGCATTATTTAAATAAGAGATATTGTGATATCCAAAATATCCATGCTCCAACAAGGAACAAACTTCATCTTCAGCTGCAACTAGCAACGCTATAAGAGGGGCTCAGCAAAAGCGGTGACATAGCCAAACAATGGTTTGCTAGGAAAGGATGGTTAGAGGCTTTACATGGCAATATGGGAGGCATGATAAACAAGTGGTAGGTAGCACAAACATAGCGATAGAGCGAACAACTAGCAAAACAAAGATAGAAGTGATATCGAGGGTATGGTCATCTTGCCTGCAAAGTTCTCAGAGTTGTCGAAAGCTTGATCCTCGTTAGCGTACTCAACAGGTTCCTCGTTCACGTACTCGTCTACCGGCTCTACCCAAGGCAATAATACAAGCAATGGAACAACAATCAATCACGGTGCAATGCACAAGCAACATGATGCAATACATGGCATGATATGCAACATATGATATGCAATGCATAAGCGTGCTCCGGAAGGGAAAGAATGATCAAGGCATCAACTTGGAAAACCAAGTATGCTGCTGGAAAGATGAGGTAATTTCGGTTGAAATCGATATAAAGATCACCGGAAACGGATGCACGTTTTGCAAATGGCAAGCAAAACAAGAATGACACAATTCTGCGATTAACAGCACGATGCTACTTAGCATGCAACAAGAAACTAAGATACCGTACTCCACCATAGCAACAAAGCATATGGCAGTGATTTACACAAGATGCTTGACACAACATGAACAGTGAGCTATGGCTAAATCACAAAAGAGCAGGTTCAAACAAGCACGACAAAAGTGCAAAAGATAACAGCATCACAGAAATAACATGCCAGAAATAACATCAGGAAGCCATGTTTAGAGCAAGCAAACAACTTGCTACAGGAACATATCATAGCAAATCAAGGCACAGAAGATATGATGGCACCCACGTAAATATAGCAAGTTTTATTAACAGTTTCAGAATTAGCAGAAAAACAGAGCATGTCATAAACAGATTTATGATAACAACTTTGCGAGCTCGAATCACTCATCACAAAGGATTGCATGACAAAAAAAGCATACTAACAGCAAGATAACATGTTCATGAAGCTAACCATGGCAAGAGCAAGTTAATAGGATGCACGTATCGTTAGGAACAACCATGGCAAAATGGATTAACATGTTAACATTCTGCCAGAAACATTTTATAGCAAAGGTAGAGCAAGAACAAGACATGCTAGGGCACTCCATAATTGCAAACAGGGGTACAGATGGATAGAGCATAACCATATGTTTAAAACATCCTTACTGAAGTATCCCAAAACAAGCATGGATATCACTGTAGCATCAAGTTTACATGGCATCAAAATAACAGTAGAACAGGGACTGAAATCAGCAACATCACGAAGTCTAGTTTGCATGCTTGTGTTAGTCACCACATTGATCACAAAAATACATGGCAAGCACCTCCGTAAAGATGGCATGTTGTATATCAAAACACCTGTAGAGCTCATGCTCATAGGATGCACGCACAAAAAGCAATGAAAAAGACAAATCACCTAGTTCTGTTAACAGACAGCAGTTAACATCATATAGCACTCTTGAAACGATTATTTAGGCATCAATATGAACTCAAACAAGCATGGCACAATGGAACAAAATGAAGAGCATCTCATGTGGAACATTTTGACATATTATATGCACAAATCGGAGCACCGAGTATGAAGTTATGGCATGATGAATAGAGCATAAAAATAACAGAGAGCTCCGGGACTTGGTGGAATTTCAGCTCGCGAATTCCAGATCTTGGGCTTCGGCACGCGGATCGAGGGAGGGTCGGATCGGGTCACCGGAGTTGGTGCCGGAGAGGAGGGAGATGGCCGGAGCTGGGTGCCAGTGGGATGGGGCCGGCCGGATCCGGTGCGGCGGCGGGCGTGGGCGGGCGGCGGCGGGAGGCGCGATGGGCGGCGACCGG